>NW_008338108.1:948075-960469 GCF_000622305.1 Nannospalax galili
AGGTTTGAAAACTCTCTGTGTGTCCCTGTTCTGACAGTTTAATTTTACTGTATCTCAGTTTAATTTCTTTGGATTTATAAAACTTGGAGTCCATTGAATTTTTTGCAACAAATTATTCCTTTGATGGTGTTCCATGAATCCCTTAAGATCTCTTCCTTTTTTTTCTTCATTCTCTTCCCCTGCTCCCCCCTGACTCAATAATTTCAAATCACCTCTGTTTAAGATTCCTAATTCTTCTTCTTGGGGCTGGAGAGATGGCTCAGCATTTAAGAACACTAACTGTTCTTGCAGAAGACCCAGGTTCAAAGCCCAGCACCCGCATGACAGCTAAAAAACTGTCTATAACTCCAGTTCCAGTGGCTCCAACAGCCTCTTCTGTCCTCTGCCAGCATTGCATGACATGGGTGCACTCACATACATACAGGCAATACACTCATACACATGAAATAAAAATTATAATTTTTTTAAATTAAAAAAAAAAATCCCATTGTATCCATTTTTTCCCTTAGTAACACCGGTCTCCTTTCTCAGGTTCCTTCTTTTGCTTTACCTCCCTGGTTCATTTTCATTATACTGGTTCCTGCAGTTACATCAGGATACATATTCACATATAAGGATTTGGTACTAGAATTGACTTATAAGGGAGAACATATATTGTTTAGTTTTCTGAGTCTCTATTACTTCACTTAATGTAAGTTACTGTATCCATCCATCCATTTAGGTGAAAATTTCATGATTTCATCTTTCTTTACTGCTGAGTAGAACTTCACTGTATAAATGTACCATATTTTCATTATCCACTGGTCAGTTGAGGGACATTTATGTTTTTTTTTTTTTTTAATCTCTTAGCTATTGTGAAAAGAGTAGCAACAAACATAGATATACAAGTATCTCTGCAATAGGTTGAGTCCCTTGGTATATCCTTTGGGCAAGGAGTGGTATAACTGGGTTAAACAGTAGGTTTATTTTTTGATTTTAAAAAAGTTCTCCACACTGCTTTCCAGTCTGACTGGGATAAGATGAAATTTTAAAGTGGTTTTAATTTGCATTTTCCTAATTACTAATGATGTTGAATACTTTTTTAAAAACTTTATTGAGAATTTCATATATGTATATAAGGTGTTTTGATCAAATCCATGCCCACTCCCTCCCCTCCAACAGTCCCCCCTCTGAAGAGGTAACCCTAAAATCTTTTAAGGATTAGATATAAGCTTCCAAATACTTTTGACATTTTTGGCCTTTGAAACAGAGTATGTTGCTAACAGGTCCAAGAACATTTTGACTTTTAGCCCAGAAACTAGCTACATTTCTTTGGGGTCTTTTTACCCTAACTGCCTAGCCAATTCCTACCTCCTCTTCTCATCATGCCATCCTCTGAAGGTCCTTCAGTGGGTCAATCTAAAAGACTCCCAAACTGCATAACTCTTGTGTCTAAGGGGAAAAGAAAGTCCTTGAATCATGAATAGGAGATGTGAAGGAGAAGTAAAGGCAAGAGTAATTAGTATTACAAGTTCTAGACAGGGAACTAGAAAAAAGTCAGAACAGGGCAATTTTCAAATGTTCATGTGAGAGTCCATTGGAGTTTCTTGACAAGGGCTTCCAAAACCCTATTGGGTTCTTCCTCACTTTTGTCTTTCAAGGCTGAACTACTTAGCTGGGAAGAGTGGCTGAATACTCAGGTGAGGGTCCAGTGACCCTGCTTGGCACTCCTTTAACCAATGAGCACAACTGTCAACAAGCCCAATTGTGACTTTGTTTAGCGATCAGGTTCAGCTGAAATGATGATGATGGTAGTTATTTCATGCAGAATGGACTGCTGTATAGCATCATCTTATTAAAAGGACTTGGAATTTAAAAGGATTTGGTGCTAGGAGCCACATATGAGGGAGAATATGCTTTGTTTTTCTGAGTCTGTGTTACTTCACTTAGTATAACAGTTTCTAGATCCATCCATTTACCTGCAAATTTCATTATTTCATCTTTCTTTACTGCTGAATAGAACGCCATTGTGTAAATATACCACATTTTTGTTGAACACTTTTTAAGATATTTCTTAGCCATCTTTATTTCTTTTTTTTGAGAGGTCTCTGTTTAGTTCCTAAGCCCATCTTTTATTTGGGTCAATTGCTTTCTTAATTCTTTGTATTTTGAGTTCTTTTATTTATTTATTATTTTTATTTTATGTTTATGAGTGTATTGCCTGCATGTATGTGAGTGCACCCGTGTCATGCAATGCTGCGGAGGTTAGAAGAGGGCTTTGGATTCCCCTGAAACTGGAGTTAAGTATGCTTCGTAGCTGCCATGTGGTTGCTGGAAATTGAACCCCAGTCCTCTGCAAGAGCAGTCAGTTCTCTTAACCACTGAACCATCTCTCCAGCCCCATATTTTGAGTACTTTATATATTCTGGGTGTTAAATTTTTGCCCGATGTGTCACTGAAGATTCTCTTCTACTCTGTGAGTTTTCTCTTCACCTCCTTGGTTATTTCTTTTGCTGTACAGAACCCTTTTTTTTTTTTTCTTTTTTTAATGAGGTCCCACTTATTGATTCTTGACTTTAATTCCTGTGCAATTGATGTCTGATTTATAAAGTCCTTTCCTGCATCTATATTTTGTAGGTTATTGGCAATGTTTTCTTCTAACAGTTTCAGAGTTTCAAGTTTCACATTGAGGTCTTTGATCCATTTGGAATTGACTTTTCTACAGGTGGCAATCCAGTTTTGCCAGCACCATTTGCTAATGATGCTGTCTCTCCTGTAGTGAGTGTTCTTGGTCCCTTTATCAAATATCAGGTAGCTGAAATTGCATGTACTCATATTTGGGTCTTCAGTTATGTTCCATTAATCTATTGGTCTACTTTTGTGCCAGTACCATGCTTTTTTTTAATGACTATAGCTCTGATACAGAGATTGAAATCTGGTATAGTAATTCCCCCAGCATTGCTCTTTGTGCTCAGGGTTGCTTTGGCTATTCAGGGTCTTTTGTGCTTCCATATGAATTTAAGGATGTGTTTTTCTAATTCTGTGAAGAATGTCATGGGGATTTTGGTTGGCATTGCATTGAATCTATAAATGTTTTTTTGGTAGTGTGATTATTTTCACAATATTAATTCTTCCAATCGTGAGCATGGGAGGTCCTTCCATCCTATGGTGTCCTTGTCAATCTCTTTCTTTAAAGATTTAAAAATATTCATTGCAGAGATCTTTAATGTCTTTAGGCTGGTTTATTCTGAGACTGTTTTTTTGGAGCTATTGTGAATGGGAGGGTTTCTTTTGCACCGTTCAGTATTCTCTCTTTTTTCTGTATGTTTAATTTGTTTTTTACTGTGATATGCTGTGGGGAGTTTCTTTTCTTGTCCTGTCTGTTTGGTGTTCTATGTGTTTCTTGTATTTATATGGGCCTGTCTTTCTTTAATGTTTGGGAAATTTTCCTCTACAGTCCTGTTGAAGATCTGATCAATACCATTATCCTGAGATACTTCTTTCTTCTATGCCTATGATGCATAAATTTGGTCTTTTCACGGTGTCCCACATTTCCTGCCTATTACATTCCTGTGTTTTAAAATTTTTCTCTTAATCTTTAATTGAGCAGTTCAGTTCTTCAACTTTATCATCCAGTATTGATAATCTGTTTTCCATTTAATTCATTCTTTTGGTGACGCTTTCTCCTGTTCTTTCTAATCGGCTTATTGAGTATTTTACCTCCTTCTTCATTTCAGCCTGGGTTTTCTTCAATATTTCTATCTCTTCTGTGAATTCAGTCAGAAGTTTATCCCTATCTTCTTTTAGTGCTTTGATTTGTTTGTTTGTGTTCTTTAAATTCATTGAATTCTTTGATCATGTTTATGATTGTTCTTTCAAATTCTGAGTCCTGGATTATCTCTAAGGTGTTCTTGTTATAAAACTCTTCTATAGGACTGTTGGTGTTTGTTGGGGATATATTATTTAGGTTTTTCATATTTTTTTGTTGTGGTTTTGGCATGTGGATTTCTTTCATTGTTTGTGATTCTGGTGTGAGACTAAGCCTTCCATTGTTGAGTTGAAGTTTGTTTCTGTTTGTATCCTTGATGTGCCTTGGTTGTTTCCTTATTGGGTATGAAAAATTGTTGGTCTGGGCTTCAGGCTCTTCCTTTTGATCTTATATTGGAGGGACCAGATGGTTCTAGTCCAGCTACTCAGTAGAGGCCCAAGTCAGGAAAGAATCAGATGCTCTCAGGCTTCCTCCTAAGGTCTGGGCACCTGTAGCCAGCAGGTAGAGCAAAATTTGGGAAGGTTGTTAGGCAGAGGCTGGATTCAGACAATTTAGGCAGTCTGCCAAAGTCTGAGCCCCTACTAAAAGGCTGGGAAGCCTAGCTCTGCAGCAATGGGAGGGGCTTCAGATGATCCCACTATAGGGTGATGGGCTTGGAGGCATTTGGCGAGCTCACTAACATGGAGCTAAGAGGTAGTCCAGAGATCTAGGGTGCTAAAAACAAAAGGAGTCCTGTGCCCAAGCCTAGGAGAACAGAATGTGGGGTTCGGGAGATTGGAGTTTTTCAAGCTGTCACATATATTTGTTTTTAATCCAGAAATTGTCTCAAGTTAAACAGACTTCACATGTTTTGATAAAAAAATTCTTGAATAATTTCTTGAGAATCACTGTATTCTAATTTACTTAAATAAGTAGGCTTACAAAAGGTCACTCTTGGACTGTAGCTGACCTACTGAGTCATATTGATTAGTAGGTACAGGAACCTCAAAATTCAACAGTAATTTACTTGGTTTCCAATGTCTTTATGTAGTTATAGAAATAATTTAATCACTATTGTACTAAAAACCTAAAAAATAGGAATTAGTTTAACAGAAAATATTTGTGGTACATATTTATATTTATTTTTGTTGTGTTTAAAAATTATTGAATTTTGAAATCTTCATATAATTTGATGCTATTTAGATCCCCTCTCCTATCCACACCTCCCCTTTCTGTGACCCTGTCCAATTTAGTGTACTCTGATTTGTGTTCACAAATATCCTTCAGTGTGTGTCCATCTTCTGAAGGCTGGTTAACCTACTGAGAGTCCCATACTTGAAAAAAATCTGTCTCTACTCCTCCCAGTAGCCATCTCTTGCTACAAATTCTTTTGGTGATGTCAGAGCTTCTTACCCACTTCCTCATGTCTATGATGGGATTTTTTTCTGTTTTGAGATTACATGGGACTTGTCTGTGCTATCACCATTGCTGTGAGTTCATATGAATAACTGACAAGCTGTTTTGAAAACTCTGTTTCCTTGTGGTCTTTCAGCACCTCTGGCTATTACAATCTTTCTTTCCCTTCTTCTGCAGTGATCCCTGAGCCTTGTGAGGCATAAATTTGATATAGATCTCCTATTCAATGATAAGCACTCTGCAGCCTCTTGTTTTCTACACATTGAATGACTGTGGGTTTCTGTGTTAATCGCCATCTGCTGTACAGGGAAACTTCTCTGGTGAGAGTTGAAAGATGCATTAATCTATGGGTATAGCAATAAGACTTTAGGAGTCAGTTTAACACTATATATTTTTTCTTTTTAATTTCTTATGTATATTTTGAGTTTTTGTACATTTCATATAATATATCTTAATCAAATTTAGATGCTCTCTTCCATCTGCATCTCCCTATAGCTCCCCACAACTAGATTTCTATGCATTCTGTTATATATGTTAAGGACTATCCTGTCAAGCATTTGTATCCAGCTGTCTCTTGGAGCGTTTATCTACTGGAGTCTAGTCAGACTATCTAGGGACAGTCTCTTAAAGAAGATCTACTCTCCTTCACCCCACAGTAGTCAGTTGCCAATAGTTCCTTGGCCAAGATTGGGGTCTGGTGCCCGTTTCCCCAGTTCTGTGCTTGATTTTTGTCTGATTGAGTCAGCATGGGTCTGGTGCATGTGGTCACCATTGTCTCAAGATTGTATGAACATGTTCCCAGAGGGATGAAAGCTTCTGTTTCCTTGTGTTCCTGCACCAACCTTGGCTCTTACAATCTTTCCACCCCCCTTCTGCAATGGTCCCTGGGCCATGGGTGGGTGAGGTTTAATATAGGAGCCTTATCCAAGGACACATACTCTGCAGCCTCTTATTCTCTAAGACTTGGACAGTTGTGGCCTTCTCTGTGCATCTTCCTCTTTTGCATAAGGAAGCTTCATTGGTGAGAGTTGAGGGATGTATTAGTATCCTTTTTGCTCCCTGTGCTGCTATGTTTCATGAATCTTAGAGCCTTAGAGCTATAGATGTAACTATATTTTTAAAGGAATAAAACCTTTCTTGAGACATAGAGAAAATAGTGAGGAGCAAGGCATTGATTGCATGTTTTTGTTTCAGCTGATCCTATATGTTAAATATACATTTTCCTGAGTGAATCCATTAATTCACTTTAATAATTATGACTAAAAACCTGATGAAGTTTTTATGCAACCTAATTGTGAAGTTCTAGAGGAAGAGAAAGTTCAAAAAAATAGCAAAGAAAATATTGAGAAAGAAAAACAAGAAAACCTGATTGTGTTTATGTGATTATTGGTACTGACAATAATTTTATGGACATTGTAGTTTATTTTACTAACAAGTTCAGGTACAAATTAGTTTTTCCTATCTCAAGTGATTATTGTCACTTCCTTCTGTTAGATTAATTTTATACAAGCCAATTGCTATTAAAATTTTATTAATAGTATTTTGTAATGAGATGTTTTTTCTTTAAAATTTTTGATGTATTTATTTTTATTTATTTCTATTTTGTTTAGTACCTAGCAATAGGTCAGCTCATAGTGCTTGACTCTCTAAGAATATGGAAGGAATTATGGGAGATGGAGGTTCTTCAGTTTCTATAAGCTGGTGTGATTGATTGGACAGATACTAAGATTGTTTGATGGTGATTTGTATAGTGTGCTAGGCCTGAAGGCAAACTGGATTGCTTTTAACTTCCAGGAAGTGTGGCTGTCTTCATAATAAACAAATTCCTTTTGTTAGTTCAAGGTCCACAGGGATGTAGAAAGAAATGCCTTTTCTATCTACCACCAGGGGGTAGTCTCAATCTGAGTTTCCAAAAGGGGAACAGACCCAGGCATGGGGAAGAAGTAGCAATTTGGATTGGCTTGTGATCCATTCTTGGTGTTTGAATGCTGGCATTCCAAGTCTAGGGCTGCCTTATCCTTTGCACATAGAGAAACTTCTTGAAACACCTTTTCTAATTGAAGTTTTAAATCCATCCTTGACACATGACTTCTTAACACCAACAGTGAGAATCTGTGTGTTCACATGGAAGTTGACTTTGAGCCTGGAAACTGATTTTCTTAAGGTCACTGTAGACTAGAAGACTTCAAAGCATCAAGCCACCAAGTATGCCAGAGAAAGGAATTAGCAATCTGAGTGGCAATTTTGCCTCTACTCACTTTGTCTCCTAAGGACATTTATTTAAAGTGTGTTCAGTCTGAGGAGCCAAAACAATTCCATAGTTACAATTAGAGTATGAATTCCAGTGTATCTGATTGATTCGTATGAAGTGGATTTAGTTTTTTAAATTTGTTTAATACTATTTTTTTTTAATGAAAAGTGAAATGGTAAACATTTCAGATACTGTTAGAGGCTGTCATGATGAAAAACTGACATGTGTATTTGCATTACCTCCCTTTCTGGAGATAATCACAATTAGCAGGTTCCCAATTATCCTTCAAGAAAAGACAATTTCTGTAAACATGCATGAATATCATTTTTATACAAGTGGAAACATCATGCATACATACCTGTGATTTGAATTTTGTGTTTAATATGATAAATGATACTATATAAATATAGTGATCAGCATAGCATCAGTATAATATGTTCTTTGAAGGTTTTAAGAAAGTGTGCTTATAGTAATGTGTAAGTACACAACACACACACAACTCTTAGGTCTGTGTTGAAGTATATGTTAATTTATTTAGCTCCATTGAAGCATAATTAATATATGAGAGCTTTTACATAGTTGATGTATACATTTGGGCGAGTATGGATATATGCATACACCTGTGCCATCATTACCACAACAAATACTAAGAGGACCCATTTCCTCCTAAAATGTCATTGTGTTCTTTTGTGGGATGTTTGTTGAGAACATCAAGATGAGATTGGTTCTCTTGACATACTTTGAAGTGTTTTGCTAACTACAGGCAATGCTATTAAGTTCATTAGATCTTAGAACTTTCTCATTTATATAAGGGAACTTTATACTCATTTTGTAACAGCTACTTATTTCCTGTATTTTATTTTATTTTTGATGATGCCAAATTTCCTGCTAATGATGCTCCCTCAATTTCTACTCTCATTATCTGATTTTGCCACAGTGATGCTGGTCTCTTGTTACTCACAGCTGATTTTTCCTGCTAACCAACATCAATTGTCCCATTAAAACAAAGGATTCACTTCAGTGGTTCTGGTCTGTTCTTAATCACTACTGATTCTTCAGCCCCAGTTGACCAGAACCCACAGATTCTCAATTCAAGATATCACACAAACAGCCCTCATAGGTTCTACTTCCCTTTGAAGCTTCACAATCTAGGCCCTCACCTTCGACTCTTTCAGCTTAACTGTTCTAAGCCACACAGCAACAAATTTTAAGCACTCAATGTCTTTTCCAGCCCAAAGTTCCAAACACTTCCATAATCCTCCTCAAAGCACCAAGGTCAGGTCTGTCACAGCAATACCTGACTCTCAGTACCAATTTCTGTTCTAGTTTGTTTCTCCATTGCTGTGATAAAACACTCTGACCAATATCAGCTTGGGGAGGAAAGGGTTTATTTGGCTTACATCTCCAGGATCACAGTTCTTCACTTAGGAGCTCAAATTAGGAACTCAGGGCAGGAACTTGGAGGAAGGAGCTGGAGCACAGGCCATGGAGGAATGCTGCATACTGGCTTGTTCCCCTGGCCCATACTCAGCCTGCTTTTTTGTACAATACAGCAAAACCTGCCTGGGGTGGCACTGCCCACAGCTGGCTGAGCCCTTCCACATCACTCAACAATCAAGGAATTACCCCACAGACATGGCCACAGTCCAGCCCAATGGAGGAAATTCCCCAACTGAGGCTCCCTCTACCCAGGTGTGTCAAGTTGACAACTAAAGCTATCCAGCACATTATCAGAGCAGAAGTGTGACTTTCTCTACATCACAGTCAAGTAGCACTGTCAAATCCTTTGATCTGTGACAGTATTTGAGCTAAAAAAAAAGTTATTCTTTCCTGCTTTCATTTGAAGGACAGAGCAATATACAGCCATGGAGTAATGAATTATATTGTCATTGATGTTGCCAATGAGATTTAGTAGGTATGGGTAAATATGATATTTCATTATAAACCTGTGTTGAAACAGGGTCTTTATTATATGGGAGTACACACTATCTCATTTTACGTGCACTTGATAGTATTTCAGTGGAACATGGCCTTTGCTCTGTAAATGCTTGTTTCCCTTTGAAATTGATTTACTCCTTCACTCCTTAAGTCAAAGTATTTCCTGTGATATATATAAACCATAAACTGTTACAAACATCCAGGTTTATTTTTGCCAACTTATATTTGAAAGTCTTTTGCAACATTATTTTAGTCTTATGAAAAAGAAAATTGGTCATAATTAACATTTAGAAGTATCTTTTTGGTAAGCAAACATTTTCATTCAGTCTGTTCTCTGGCAGCAACTTTCATTTGTGAACTTGGCTTATAAACACATAATGTGCACTAATTGTAGAAACCCAGAGCTTGGCATTCTCTTTTATATTGATAGAAATATGAACTACTTTGCATAGGTTGTGTTTATTAGCTATTTTGGTGACACACTTGTCTGTGACTAATGTGGAAATGCTGAATGATAGTTCACAAGGTACAGACAAAGAGGCTTTGGAGTGCGAATATATTTAGGTGGGTTAAAAGAAATGCAATCCTATTCAAGGAAACCAGGATGAACAAAAGTAAACAACAAAGGAGATGTCTTGTCAACCTCATGAACATTTTTCCTTTGGGTGGTATGAATTAAGACTGGAGATCAGGGGCTGGAGAAGTGGCTAAGCAGTTAATAACACTGGTTGTTCTTGCAGAAAACCCAGGTTTGAATCCCAGCACCCACATAGCTAACAACTGTCTATAACTCCAGTCCCAGGGGATCCGACAGCCTCTTCTGACCTCTGTGGGCATTGCATGACACAGGTGCACTTAACTACATGCAGGCAATACACACATACACATAAAATAAAAATAATAAAATTTTAAGAAAAGTTTTTTAAAAAAAGACTGGAAATCAAATCTAGGACATCATACACGGTAGATATGTTTTCTATTATTGAGCTATATCCCAATCCAGCCAACTGCATTCCCCAGTTGCTTTCCTAGTAAATGAGGAATGTCAGCTTCAGAGAAAGGAATATGCTATGAGATTAAAATAAAACCAATGCCCAAATACCAATGTCTTAATAATCTAACTATGGAATATTTCTGGCCGTTATTGGAGAGTATATTAACTGGTTGGATGGATTACCTTGGGTAATCTCCCTTGGGCAATTGCTTCACATATTTATGCTTTTGTGTCTTCCAGAAACAGGACCTGGTGAAGGACAGTCTGGAGCTTTCTATGCTTAGGATAACTGTCTGGGATGCCATTTAGAGAGTAGGGTAGAGACCATGGTGAAGGAATGAAGTACACTATTCAAGTCTTAGGAAAATGCATTTTCTGGGGCTAAGTTTTTGCCTCCTAAGCATTGTAGAAGAAAGATTTCACAGAGCAAGGTCACAATAGGATCTTGAAAAAGGGACTAAAGAGATCATTTGGCCTATATCTGAATTAGGACCAGGAGTAGCACAGGCAAGTTCACCATAGGGCTAATACACCAAGTCCCAACTGGTAATAAAGAGCATTTCTGGGGCTGGAGAGGTGGCTCAGTGGTTAAGAGTATTGGCTTCTCTTGCGAGGACCTGTGTTCAGTTCCCAGCACCCATACTGTGGCTAACACCTGTCCCTACCTCCAGTTCCAGGGGATCAGATACCTTTTCCTGGCCTCCTAGTGCACATGGTATGCATGCACTTGATACACTTACATACATGCAGGCAGAACACTCATACACATAAAATAAGAATACATAAAATCGCTCTGCTTCCCTGGGCCTGCAGGACCTGGCTTAGGCCTCTCTCCTACCAGCAGGCCTCTCTCTGAGGTAAGTCCATTGCTCCTTCCATGCGCCCATGACTCCCCAAGCCTCATTCACATTTCCATCTCCCCCTCCGTTCTCCTAGTTTGGGTCCTTCCCCATTTCTTGTCTTGGGGTTCCAGACACCTGGGGAACCAATACTGCTTCCTGAACCTTTTCATCCAGACCAACCTTAGTGCCTTCTCTGGGCCCCAAGAGCACTGCTTCTGGGCCTGGCCCCACCCTCACCTCCTTCTGCTTCCCCGGGCCTGTACAACCAGCCAGCCTCTTTCTGGGACACGGGGACTGACCTTTCCTCTTCCTGATCCTTTGTATCTAGACCAACCCAGCTCCTCAGCACAGTCCCCAGAGGTCCTTGGGGCCTCTTCCTGGGCAATCTGCCTTTGCATCTCTGGGTGGCATGGCCACCAGCTGCCCTAGACCAGCATCTTTCCTGGGCCAGGCTCCCAGGCCAGTCCAACCCCCAAATTCCTGGGGCCAAAATCCTTCCTAGAGGGATCCAGACCTTGGGCAGAAAAAGCCAGAAAACATCTGACCCTCATCTGAATTGGGCCTCTGTGGGAACTCCTGAAGACAAAAGCAATCCCGCCACTCCAATGTAAAATCAAAAGAAAGAACCAGAAGCTTAGGCGAACCAGCTTTTCATGCCCAAGAAGTAAACCACAAAGACACATAAAGTTCACAAAAAGAAGCAGACCTAAACTTGAAGGCCTGAGTCTCACACAAGAATCAGAAACTACAAAAGAAATTCACAAGTCAAAATCACAGAGAAAAAAGAATAACGTGAAAAACCAAAATAACATATCCCTACCAAATACCAATAGTCCTCTAGAGGAGTACAATGAGAACCCCCCTGGAGATAATGCAGGACATGGAACTCAAAAGAACAATTATAAAAATGATAAAAGAATTCAGTGAATTTAAAGAACACACAAACAAAGAACTGAGGGAAGACAGGGATAAACTTCTGAATGAATCCAAAAAAGAGTTAGAAATAGTGAAGAATACTCAGGCTGAAATGAAGAAGGATGTGAAACACTCAGTAAGCCAATTAGAAGTGACAGGAGAAAGCCTGACCAATAGGATGAAAGATGTGGAAAACAGAGTATCAAGACTGGAAGATAAAGTGGACGAACTAGACCACTCAAGAAAAGATTATGAAAAATTTAAGAAATCACAAGAATGGAATATGCAGGAATTGTGTGACACCATAAAAA
>NW_008338108.1:961612-963498 GCF_000622305.1 Nannospalax galili
ATGGACTTAACAGACATCTACTGAGTATTCCACCCAAGCACCAAAGGACATACTTTCTACTCAGCACCCCATGGAACCTTCTCCAGAATCGACCATATACTGGGGCACAAAACAAACCTCAACAAATACAAAAAGATTGAAATAATTCCATGCATTCTATCAGACCACAATGCAATAAAGCTTACAATCAACACCCGAAGAAGCCCTAATCACCACATGAACATGGAGATTAAACAACACACTCCTGAATGCTGAATGGGTCAAAAGAGAAATTAAGAAAGAAATAAAAGTTTTCTTGCAATTAAATGAAAAGGACAATACAACACGACAAAACTTCTGGGACACGCTGAAAGTGGTCCTTAGAGGTAAGTTTATAGCTCTGAGTGCCTACAATAAAAAATTGGAAGGAACACAAATAAATGACTTAACATTGCAACTCAATACACTTGAAAAGCAACAGCAAATGAAACCCAAACCCAGCAGACAAGAAGAAATAACAAAAATCAGGGCAGAAATTAATGAAATTGAAACAAGTAACCAATACAAAGAATCAACAATTCCAAGAGCTGGTTCTTTGAAAAGATAAAAAAGACTGACCGACTGCTAGCCCAGTTAACCAAAAGAAAGAAATCAACAAATCAACAAAATCAGAGATGAAAGGGGAACCATCACAACAGACACCAGAAAGATACAGAACATTATAAGGGAATACTTTAAAAACCTATATGCTACTAAATTTGAAAACCTAAAAGAAATGGACAGATATCTAATGGCATGGGAACCACCAAAACTAAACCAGGAAGAGATTAACAGCTTAAACAGATCCATAACACAAAACCTCCTGACTAAACAGTAATACAAAACCTCCTGACTAAAAACGTCCAAGACCAGAGTTTACAGCAGCATTCTATCAGACATTTACAGAAGATCTACATCCAATACTATTTAATTTATTCAAAAAAATAGAAATGGAGGGAGAACTTCCAAATTCCTTTGATGAAGCCACCATCACTCTAATACGAAAGCCAGGTAAAGATACAACCAAAAAAGAAAACTATAGACCCATATCCTTAATTAACATAGATGGAAAAATTCTTGACAAGATACTTGAAAACTGCATACAGACACAAGTCAAAAAGATCAACCACCATGATCAAGTTGGCTTTATCCCAGATATGCAGGTATGGTTCAATATATGTAAGTCAATAAAGGTCATAAATCATATAAATGAGATCAAAGACAAGAACCACATGGTCATCTCAATAGATGCAGAGATGGCCTTTGACAAAATTCAACATGCATTTATGTTCAAAGTCCTAGAGGGAATTGGACTGGAGGGAACATACCTCAACATAATTAAAGCCATATATAACAAACCCACAGCCAACATCATTCTAAATGGAAAAAAACTGGAAGCATTCCCATTGAAATCAGGAACCAGACAAGGCTGCCCACTATCCCCACTTCTCTTTAACATAGTACTTGAAACTCTTGCAAGAGCAATAAGACAAGAGAAGGAAATTAAAGGAGTAATAATTGGAAAAGAAGAGATCAAATTACCCCTTTTGGGAAACAATATATTGTATCTAAGGTATGCCAAAAATTCCACCCAAAAACTCGTAGAAATTATTAACATGTTCAGTAAAGTGGCAGGTTACAAAATTAACCTACAAAAGTCTGTAGCCTTTCTATATACCAATAACAAGCAATCAGAGAAAGAGCACATGGAAACACTCCCCTTCACAACAGCTGCAAAAAGTAAAATAAAATATCTTGGAATAACCTCATCAAAGACATTAAAGAGCTCTACAATGAAATATTTAAATCTTTAAAGAAAGAAATTGAGGAAGACATCAGAAGAAGGAAGGACCTCCCATGGTCATGGA
>NW_008338108.1:963649-965318 GCF_000622305.1 Nannospalax galili
CAAAGACATTGCATAACCAAAACAACCCTGAGCACTAAGAGCAATGCCGGCGGCGGGGAGGGGGGGATTACTATACCAGATTTCAAGCTGTATTACAGAGCTATAGTCATAAAAACAGCATGGTACTGGCACAAAAATAGACCCATAGACCAAATTAAAGAAAATTGAAGACCCAAATGTGAGTAAATGAAATTTCAGCCACCTGATGTTTGACAAAGGGGCCAGGAACATTCACTGGAGGAAAGACAGCATGTTCAGCAAATGGCACTGGCAAAACTAGATCTCCACTTGTAGAAAAATGAAACTAAAGCCCTATCTTTCACCCTGCACAAAAGTCAATTCCAAATGGCTCAAATACCTCAATGTAAAGCCTGAAATTCTGAAACTATTAGAAGAAAATATTGGGAAAAACCTACAAGATATAGGCGTAGGAAAGGATTTTGTAAACCAGACAATTGCTAAGGAAACAAGGGCAAGAATTAACAAATGGGACCTCATTAAACTAAAATGCTTCTGTATGTCAAAGGAGACAACCAAGGACACAAACAGAAAACCCACAGAATGGGAGAAAATCTTTATCAGTGACACATCTGACTGAAGTTTAATAACCAGAATATATAACGAACTCAAAATACAGAGAACCAAGACAAGAAGCAACCCAATTAAAATATGGGCTAAGGAGCTGAACGGAGAGTTCTCAAATGAAGAAGTAAAAATGCTATGAAACATCTTAAAAGATGTGCAACATCACTAATAATTAGGGAAATGCAAATTAAAACGGTTTTAAGATTTCACCTTACCCCAGTCAGACTGGCTAAGACCAAGAAAACAAATGATACCAAATGTTGGAGAGGATGTGGGGAAAGGGGAACACTCATCCACTGCTGGTGGGGCTGCAAACTGATTCAACTCCTATGGAAAGCAGTGTGGAGAACTCTTAACAAACTACAAATGAACCTACCATTTGACCCAGTTATACCACTCCTTGGCATATACCCAAAGAACTCGTCCTATTGCAGAGACACTTGTACATCCATGTTTGTTGCTGCTCTTTTCACAATAGCTAAGAGATGGAAGCAACCTAAGTGTCCCTCAATTGATGAGTGCCCACCTGCCCAGGAATGGCACCACGCACAGTGGGCTGGGACCTCCCACATCACTCAACAATCAAGAAAATGCCCCACAGACATGGCCACAGGCCAGTCCAATGGAGGCAATTCCCCGACTGAGGCTCCCTCAACCCAGGTGTGTCAAGTTGACACTAAAGCTATCCATCACACCCTCATATGTTGATCCTAGAACCAGACTCTGATCAATAAGTATGCAACCTGACATAACTACAGGAACCAGGATAATAGAAAGGAAACAGGGAGGTAAAGGAAAAGAAAGAACCTGAAATAGAACATCGGGAGGGAACAAGCCAGACCAAAGAAGGAAGAGCATAAGCAGAACAGAAGTGATCAATATAGCAGAAAGGTGGCAAAGTCATGGGCTTACAAATATCAAAGGGGCAAGAGGAGAATATAGGGAACAGCTTCATCTCAAGAAATTTGGGGTGAAATGTACAAATGCCTTGAAATACATAATCTGCTGGAGTTCACTCAAGAAGAGAAGATAACCTGATTAGCTCTATCTACTGTGCAGTGGGTCTAGTATAAGAAGCTCAGAC
>NW_008338108.1:965423-966208 GCF_000622305.1 Nannospalax galili
AACTGGTCTTTGCCCAAGATATATCTACATGACACACAGTAATTAATAATACCAGACTGGTGAAACTAACCTTCTTGGGTGTTTAACAGATATACTTTGAGGCCTGTAATTATTTGGTCAGAGGGACATAAAGACACTTTTTGCTCCTAGCCGTCCTAGGTCGACTAGTTCCAGGGGACTATGAGCGTCTCTCAAAATGTCCTATAATGGTGGTGGGTCATCTGTCCTCTTGATCAGCGAAGCCAAGGAGACCCCACTAGATGGACTTGAACCAGTGTCCAGTCTATAAAGAGGAGGGTCAACACAGGGGAATCATTTCCTCTATGCTTTCAAGCGAAGCCAGCCATGGTCGAGCAGGACCTTTGACTTATCTTCACATAGGCGGAACTGGTAAAAGAAAGGAGCCAGGGGCTCCTCCTAAGCCCATTGACGCCTGACGAAAAGATCCTCAAATTACCTTAAGAGAAAAAATAAATTGGTTTATTTGGACCAACTGTATGGCCTTAAACACCCAAAAGGAAAGTATAACCAAAGATTAAAAGGGCCAATATAATTCCATAAGAGTCCATATGTATAGCTAAATGCTACATAACAAGCAACAATGCCAGACAGGATATACCTTCTTTTGAGTTGTTGGCCAGGGTGGCCAAAGGGATTCCCAGATAGTAACCCAGCATAGAACTGGGAAAATGAACAGCAGAACACAGTCTTATCCAAAGGAATATTGACAACTGATTACCACTAGATGAGGAACAGCTGACCCTCCTAAAACAAAGACCTCTAGA
>NW_008338108.1:966474-967337 GCF_000622305.1 Nannospalax galili
AGTAGATGTGAAAAACATTACCATTGAAATCTACCTGATGACTTTATATCCATGCTTAGATGCCAAGGAGCTCAGAAAGTAACCAACTGTGGCTAATAATAATCAGATATATAGCGATTAGAAGTGCATGTGCATCTTAGTGTCAATTGTATTGAAAATAATTTTTTCTGTATGAAACTGTGTATTTTAATAGTGAAATGGAGATCTTTTTTAAAGTTTTAAACCTCATTTAATTTTTTGTCTTATAGGGTTTATACTGGGTACAATATTGTGTGACTGCATTAATTCAACTGTAAACCTAAAAATTTACAGCCAATTTTGAAAGAGATGCATCTTAGCTCTGGAAATTGTTATTGAATATGTCAATGTTGTTGTAATGAAATGCTTCTTCTAATTATATGGTTGTTAAGTAAATAATTTAAAAAAAGAATACATAAAATCTTAGACAGTATAGAGCATTTCTTTTCCAAGAATATGTCAGGCCAAGACCGTTCAAAATTGAGCCATGTTCAGAAGGTCATAAAAGATTTAGGGTTGTAGATTCCTAGCATCTCTCTCATCATGGAGACCGAGGGAGCACTACTTACAGTATTCAAATATTTAATGTTAGGAAAGCAGAAAAAAGCAAGAGAATAGGTTGCATTCAAATGTTTCTTTAAATTGATCCTTTTTTTTATTAGAAGAAGCATTTCATTACAACAGCATTAACCTATTCAATAACATTTTTCTGAGCTAGGGTACATCTCTTTCAAAATTGGCTGTATATTTTTAGGTTTACAGATGAATTATTACGCTTGTACAGTCTTTTACTTATTATAAACTCTATAAGTCATAAAATTAAATGAGGTTTTAATGTTTAAAAA
>NW_008338108.1:967900-980616 GCF_000622305.1 Nannospalax galili
TTGAGGATCTGTTCCTCAGGGGTCCCATGGGCTTGGGAGGAGCCCCTGGCTCCTTTCTTTTATCAGTTCCATCTATGTGAAAACAAGTCAAAGGTCCTGCTCGACCATTGTTGGCTTCTCTTGGAAAAGATTCCTCCGTGATCTTTTAAAGTAAGAGCTATCTAGAATTTGTGTTGTGTCAACTAAAGACATAGTTCCTAATTTTCTTTGGAAATAATTCAATATAAAATAGGGTAAATAAGACTTCGTACACTTACTTTTACATTTTGTCCAACTTGACTTATTTGATTTAACACCCTCAGATGACAAACATTTGCAATTCTTACTTGCTATTTATTTTTAATTAAAACATTTGATTCTCAGTATTGAAATACAATTGACAAATAAAAATTTTCTGTTTGTAAGGTGAATAATATGTTTAAAATCTGTTCTCTTATCAACTTGAAAGATACAGATAACTTATAATACTGTATTTACTCTGTTGTTTAGTTAGTTGTATAATATTCATTACGTTAATTTACTTAAACTCTCTGTGACTCAGTTTCCTTATAACAAGTATAAAGGTCTTTGCGCCAGGTTGGCTGGGGCTATGGAGAGACCCCACCTAAAAGGAGAAAAAGAATATGTGCCTTTTGTAGTTGTGAGAATTACTTAGTAGGTCTAATGTATTAGTTCAGTAAACCTAATCTAACCTACTTTTATTATTATGACCTGTGCTTCACAACTTGAAAGCTGGACCACATTATTGAAGAGGAGGCCTTGTACATCCAGACTTGGATTTCATTCATTTTGAGTTTTTCTTTTCCTGTGCTTCCAGATTGGTGGTATCACACATTTGTTAGAAGAGCTGAAAAGATCACAGCTTTCTTTAAATCTTTCTTTCTGGTTATAGTCCCTTTACCAGCTGTTTGCTCTCTAGCAACAAAGTTGGAACTACAGTTTTAAAAAAAAACCAGTTATGCTAATGAAGGGAAAATGTTTTTTCTTCGGATGCATTCATTTGCTTTCTTTGCGTCAGCTTGTGAGGTGAGCTGACTTCTATGGATGGCTAGCAACACATGCAAGTGTTCTTATTCAAACCATGCCTCTTTGCTATTAACAGCCATGCCAAAATGCAGGGTGCGATAAAACTGCCTTACAAAACAGCAGGATCTACCTGGGGACCACATAAAATTTGTAATTATTTTGTGGAGGCTGATGAAAACTGCCTAGGCATTTTGGGTATACAAAGAGTCTAAAATATACTGTGTGGTAGTGTGAAAGTTAGATTGGATTTAAGTGAGACTGAAGTTTGAGAGGTTTCTGATCCAGGTGGGCAGGATTTAGGGTGGGGGCAAGGCTTTAGGATGACCATGTTCTACATGGTATTTGGCATCTAGCAAATTGAAATGGAAAGCTTGACTGAAGTAAAGGAGCTAAAAGCACAGCTCACCCCCAGAGGAAAACCCTCTATAGGATTTATAGGAGCCCGTTAGGCCCCAATTGGTTGGAGTAGACAGTTAAGCTGAATAAGGCCTAGCATCCTGTGTGGATGAAGAGGCTGTGTTAGGAAGGCTGAAGTCCACAGGTTATCTTGGGAACCAAAGACACTG
Organism: Nannospalax galili; assembly: GCF_000622305.1. NCBI lineage: Eukaryota > Metazoa > Chordata > Mammalia > Rodentia > Spalacidae > Nannospalax > Nannospalax galili. Next base: position 969,493 of record NW_008338108.1, read on the forward strand.
CTTACTCTGAGATACACCCATGAACTAGAGACACTTACGAAGAACCAGGACTGGACTATGCTGAACTCCAGAGGAAGATGCTATTACTGGTAATATGAGTGAAGCTGACACAAACAGGGAGTTTAAATCTGTAATGTGTTGTTTTCTTAACCTTCTCAAACAAGAATAATACTTGTTTGAATATATTTTGTTTGAAGACTACATTTCTAATTTAAAAGAGGTCAAATGCACATCCTCTACTATTATTAGCATATAGCTGTTTTTGCTGACATGTATGGAAATGGAAATTTGAAAAGAGTTGGTCCTTGACCTTATCAGCATGTGTAATTTCACCTTTTTGCATCTAGAATACCTGTATCCAAAATTAGGCTTGGATAACATGTTTATTACCACCCAGTTGCTTTTAATGGTTAAGTAAAATCAATTTAATTAGCTTGTATTGGCAATTACAACTATTATCTAATTTACAAAATCCTACGAATTGTATTTGGGGGATTTTAGGAAAAGGATGATTAAAAACCTTACGTCTTTGCTAGGTTAAATAGCAAATTTTAGCTAAAAAGAGATTATAGAATAAGATTAATTATTCCTTAGCTTTTCTCACTTCATGTTTCTCTAGACATGAGCAAGTCACCTTTGGTTGATACACTGATGCATCAAAGAGAAGATCTACTTCCTTAGAAAATCTAATGGTTTTTCTAAAATAAATTTTCCTAAGAAAATCATGTTGTTGAGATTTACGGTATTTTATTTTTTATCAAGGGAATGTGGAAGACTTAACCTGAATTTCAGGGATTTCATCTTCCCTTGAGCCTCATAAAATAAATATGTGTATGTCCAAGCAAACATGTGTTGTAGCTGAGGTGTGGAACAGGTGATTTCCAACAATAGATAGCAACATTTATAATTGATTCAAACAGCTGGCTAAGGACCAAAGTGTCATCCAGAAAAAGAAAATCTCTCATTGTAAGCCAAGTGAGACTGTTAATAGCCAAATGATGCATTAGATTGATAAACACAGACTTACTGACTTCCAAATGCAACTTGGCCATTAGCTACATGAAGCAACTGAAGCCAACATTAGCTAACAAATGTTGTCTGATTTGAAATTCAGACTACAACTCATAGCATTTTGGTGACACATTAATTTTAATTCAGTGAGTAAATTATTTTTGAAACATATTTCCCTTTTGCATTTCTATACATATGATTCTCTGAATAGTCTGATTCATCCATTTGTCTAATACACTAATCATTTAGCTTTTGACAAACAAAAAAAGGTTTTGATTAGAGGAAAAAATTATTAAAGGATTTACCAAAACATAAAATTAGTTTTATATTCCTTGAGTGTTTTTAGTTTAGTTTTGTTTGCTTCTTCCACAGTTGAGAACTTTCCATTCTCCTTCCAACAGAACTGACTTAATTTACTTGCTCATTGGACCATACATTTTAAGAAAACATGCATTCCTGTACCAGTCTAGAATTCAATCATATCTGCTTCCTTAGTCTCCTTTCCTTTGCAAAGACTAGTGTAGAGAAGAGAGATACTATGACTGCTTCTGATAGGGTTGTCATTGCCATGCAAAACCATGGAGTTATTGCTTCAACAGCTAACTGAATATATAAATTAACTAAATACTTGGCATCATTTAGTGACAATTGAGAAGAGCATGTTGTACATAAAGTGGGGTTTTTAAAAACACTTTCCTTATAAGCACTGTATTAATCTAATTATCATTAAGTATTTATTAAGGAATGTAAAAAAGGCATTGAGGTACTGAGTACATTAAATAATAATTACAAGCATTGACAGAAACTGTGACACAATGTTTAATACCCATGTCATTTTTGGTAGTGGTTTCATTGCTTCTTTTGGTTAATTGTTCTGGAATTATTTATTTCTTGTGCTCTTTTGAGTATATTTAATCTTGTCTTTAGAGGAATGTATTCCTTCCATTATTCTCTGTAGAGCTGGCTTAGTGGAAATTAATTCCTTAGATCTGCTTTTAACATGGTACTTTTTTCCTTGTAGTGTGACTGATAATTTTGCTGGGTATAGTAGCCTGAGTTGGCATATGTGGTCTTTAAGAATTTCTACAATGTTAGTCAATGCTCTCCTGGCTTTCAAAGTCTTTTTTGAAAGGTCAGGTGTTATTCTGATAGGTCTCCCTTTATATGTGATTTGTTCTTTCTCTCTTTCTGGTTTCAGCATCCTTTCTTTGTTCTATAAATTTAGCATTTTGATTATCATATGAGGTAGGGATTGTCTTTTCTACTTCTGTCTATTTGGTGTTCTGTATGCCTCTTGAATCTTGATGGGCATCTCCTTCCTTAGATTTGGGAAGTTTTCTTCTATGATTTTGTTGAAAATATTTCCTATGCCCTTGACTGACAATCTTTAAATGTGTGTGTTTCATTTGAACAATCTATAGAGGTCAGGAAACTAGTTAACTGCATTGGTGAGAAGGATTCATGGAAGAGGGGATAGAAGAAACAGGAATCATGGAGTAGGAGAAACATGAATCATGGAGTAGGAAGGGTTAAATCAGGGGAATTGGAGGGCAGGGCAGGGAGGGAATATGGGAAGGCATAACTAACACTAAAGGCCTTTAGAAAATAAGGCATATGGAAATCTACTATGTGTGCAAACCTAGGTGGGCAAATAAAAACTTCTTAAAGTATATACATATGCAATATAAAATGAGATTAAAAGGAGCTACTCTATAACAGAGGTCATTACGCCTATCAGACACTATAGACTAGCAAATGAAAATCCCCATGCCAGGAATAGACTCATTCTTTTAAGACTGTTGACCAGCTGTCCTATAGACCCTGGCTATTGCCCCTGCTTTTGGATATACAACAGAGCTTAACAGTAAGACCAAATTGCTAAAGATATTACATATATGAGTTGTAAAACAAACAAGGTGAACTGAAGCTGGTACTGACCTCAAAGCTTCATTTTAACTGACTACCTTTCATAGTGCTGGAAGGTTCCGTGCATGCTATCTGAAAAGAAAAGTAATTATCGCCCCTGTCTAGCTGTGAATCCTGTGAGCTACAACAACAACTGGCCTGGTAAGATATACCATCTGGTGTAATTATGGGACGCACGGGGATCTCGGAGCACCAGCTGCTGGGCGTGGTGCCGGTCTCTCACGCACCGCTGGGGTGCGTGGGGTTGCTCGCACCGCGTTGCTGTTCGGGTCCCTGCCGTGCAGGTCCCTGGCTCTCCGCGGCTACTGCATGCTGGTGACTCAGCGGGTCGCTGCGCTTCCAGGCGAGTTCCGTTCCAAGCTACTGAGCACTCCCTTATGTTTCACCATCTGTTGGCCACCGGGTCACAAGGGGAGGTGCAAGAACGCGAAAGCAGGATCTTCGGGAGTGGCTGTTTATGAAGGGACAGCTCCCTCCGGGGAAACTGAATCTTAGGCAGTAAGACGCAGGACACAGCTCAGTCAGACTCAGTGGTACAGCTCCTTTATTCAGTGACTCAGCTCAGCTCCAGGTCTTAGTGATTCAGCTCCGATTTATTAAGGGGAAACCAGGATATTTATAGTGTGGAGGCAGTAGCAAAAGCCTTAGTTGATAGGCGCTTTGTAGGATGCCCCATTTACATGTAGTGGTGGGCTTCTGCCAGGCTGTCAGACATTGCCTGATTATCACACAGGAAAACCTGGCAGTTTCATGCCAGAGGACATGTATCTGTGACGGCTACTTCAAAAGGTGAGTCAGGAAGAGAGTAGGAAGGCACCCCGCTGAGAAAGGGAGTCTCTGCATATGAACGCCCACCCGGCCTGTGGCTATCCGGACATGGAGAGACTGCTACCTTAGACAGCAGGGGTCCCCAACATGTAATAGTGGCCCAAATGTTATGGGAGTAACCAACAACTTTCTAATTGGATTTAAGATTTGCTTCACAAAATGGACCCATACCTGACAGTGATATCAGGCCTGGGGCCTGTGGCTAGACAGGTCACAGGCCATAGGAAGAGAACTTATTACTATTATGCTGCTAAATGGACATATCATCAAACTGACTCCTAATGACTTATTATTACACCCATAGATTAATGCATCTTTCGACTCTCACCAAAGAAGCTTCTTCATGCAGTTTAAGTTGATTAACACAAAGAACTACGACTGGCCAACACATATAAGAGACTGCATGCAGAGTGCTTATCCTTGAATAGGACACTTATATCTAACCTCTGCCTTCCAAGGCTCAGAAATCACTGAAAAAGAGGGGTCCAGAAGATTATAAGAGCCGGAGACAGTGGATAACCATATAGAAACAAGAATTTTCCAGATAGCTGGGATGCTACTCATATGAACTCAGAGCAATAGTGACAGCATGCACAAGATCCATGTAAGCTCAAGCCAGACAGAATCCCAGTATAGAAATGGTTAAATGGATTGGAAGCCCCAATCATAGCTGAAGAATTATTGGGAACTAATAACTGCTGAGGAAGAGTCAGGTTTCTTTAAGTGTGTGACTTTGGGTAGGTTAACCAGGCTCCAGTGGATAGACTCACACCAAAGGGGATGGGGTGCAGATGGGGAAGGGGTCTAGATATGATAAAAATATATTGTATATTTGCAAAAATTAAGTAAGAAAAAAGTTTAAAAAAAATGTGCCACTATAGCAACTCTTACTTATATAACAGTAGCATACAGTAACAGTAACTTAAAAGTCATTCTTACATCATTAAAATTTTTTTATTTATTTTATTTAAGGTGGGCTTTCCTTCTCTAGCCCAGGCTGGCCTCAGTATTGTGAACATCTGTATCTTCCCTTGAATGCTGGGATTATAGACATATGCCATTCTATGAAGCTCTAGAAAAATAATGTTATATCACTGTCCACCCCCCAACCTTGAAAAACAATAATCTCAAATAAGAACTAGAGACATAGATCAGTTGTTAGAGTGCTTGTCTAGCATGAATGAGTCCCTGGGTTCCATCTCTAGCACTATATAAATCAGATGTGGTGGCACATGCCTGCAATCTCAGAACTTGTGAGGCAGAGACATAAGGATCAGCAGTTCAACATTGTCTTCGGCTACATAGTCAGTTTGAGGTCAGCTTGAGTACATGAGACCCTATCTCAAAAAAAACCAAACCAAACCAGAAAAGAAAAATGAGAAAACCTAAGCCAAAAAATTTTCACTAAAATGTGACAGAGAGAAGAAACAATTTTCTGTTGTTAGATATTGCATCTGTTGTGACAGCTGCAGTGGTGTATGGTGACAGTTGTCATGTGGTTGTCCAGTGGATTAGGAAGCCAGGCTGAAATAATATAAGGAAACAAATAGTTGAATATGCAATCCTGGAAAGACTGTGCTTTAAGAAAAATCTTTCAGGAAGTGCTCCTTAAAACTTTGTAAGTAGGTGTTTTCTGTTCATCACAGCATGACCATGTAGACTGTAGAGTCACTTTCCTAATATGAAAAGGATAGCCCTTCTGTCATTAAGGAGTTGTTGATATAGTTTACATAGGAAGGAGAGATATCAGAGGAGAAAGATTGCTCTCTTGCAAGGGAATGTGTAACAGTGAGGCAGACATGAGAGTGGACCATACTTAACTGCAGTCCTGGACAGACTGAAATGTAATAGACAGCAGATATTAAACAGCACACCTTTTGCACCAATTTTATTTTGTATTATTCAAAATGATCTGCCTGCCTGTGTGAGACTGCTCCAATGCAGAGGATTATAGACCAATTAGGGATGTGATAGAGATTCTCTAAAACATCTTTGCTTTCATATAGTCACCTGAAATGGATGTTGAGTTTAGACGAGTGAGCCTAGTAGAAGAGACAAAGGTCACAGTGAATAAATGACCCTGTACCAGAGAATTTATGGGCAGATGACTTGCAATTAATCAGTACTCAGTGTATCATTGAGGATGAGGTGGGTTCAGAACATTATACAGAAAAATGGGGCCCTAGCCGGGTGGCAGGAGAACAGGACATAAATTAAAGTTGTTATCTAGGTGCTAATTTTAGGTGACCAGTGACCAGGAAGACAAGGAGATGTGATTTGTTAAAGGGCAATGTATGCTGCCCAAGGGAACTTGGCATAAATAGGGAGCCTTTTCTTCCTGTACCAATGAAACATACAGTAAACCAGTGTAGACACCGTAAGCAGAATAGGGAGAAGATAATATGATCTGAAAAAATTAAATAGACCAAGCATCCCTAAGAGACTATCTAAACCAAGTATTATTGTGGTGGTTTGAATGAGACGTGTCCCCTATAGGTTCAAGTATTTGAACACTTGGTCGGTTGATGGTGGTGTATGGGGAGGGCCATGGAACCTCTAGGAGGTGTGGCCTAGCCAGGGGTAGAAGGTCACTGGGGGTAGGCTTTGAGAGTTTATAGCCTTGATCTACTTGCAATTTGCCTTCTCTGTTTCTTGCATGTTGTTGAAGATATGGGCTGCCAGCTTTCTGATCCAGCTGCCTCTGCCACCACACCTCCCAGCCATGATGAATTTTTATTTATCTGGAATTGTAAGTCTAATTCTTCCTTCTATAAGTTGCTTTGGTCATTGTGTTTCATCACAACAGAAAAGTAATTCATGTAACTACATATTTTCTTTGTATTTCTTAGATATTGTTGTAGACAGTCTTGGATTTAACCTTAACTCCATTGTTTATTAACTGCATAATAAAAATAGATTATCTAAGATTCATGAGCTACAGCTCACTTCTCCAGAGAATGAGCATCATGAATTATATACTAGGGGTATTGGGAACATTTCAAATTATATTCATAAACTTTCAAACAGAAACCAGATTAGAGAGGTTACTTTGACATGAATCACATGATGGTGTTTTCTTCTTTGTAAGACCAAAGTGTGTTTTCCAGTCTGGGGTACACTGTGTGCCTTAACTCAAGCAGATGCCTGGCTATCCTGTAGTGAGTTAGAGAGCTGAGCTGTGGGATGCTTGGTCCTGGCTCAGCCTAAATGTGAGAGGGACTGGCCATCAAACTGTATTTGTCTGGGTCTGTCAAGATCAATTTATGAAGATCTAGGACCTGGGAAGGTGACACAGTTTTGAGATGAGGAGATCAACTTAGATTATCTTTGAGAGTTTGATGTGATCTAGAGTGTGTTGAGAAGTAGCCTCATTTGCAGGTGAGTTCTTTACACATCATTCCTCCTTCATGAAAGTGCCTAAGCCTTCATTTTTCATTGAAGTACCTCTCTAACATGTAAAGATATTTACCAATATATAGCTACCTCAATGTTCGTGCAAAACAAAAAAAGGAAACAGTATTCTTAGGGAGTCAGCTGAGGTAGAATCTCACATCTCTAGAGATGTGAATCTGACATACCTGGAATGAGCTTAGACATTTCAACATTACTTGTCTATTTAATTCTGTCTATGATTTTAAGTCACTTTTCTGTGTTGTGAATTCAGTGCATAAACTTGGTGAGTGGAAAAATAACTATTGAGATGAATGATTAGTTTGACCACTGCACTGCTGTGCCACAGGGCTGTTGCTGTACCACTGTGCCATAAACTGCATGGCTTAAAACAACAAAAGTACAATTCTGATGGCTAGAATTCTAAACAAAGCCTTCCTTTTCTCTTCCCAGTTTCCAGTGGTGGTCAGCCATTCCTGACCAGTCACTTGTCATTGTGACTACATCAGTACAATCCCTGCTATGGCCATCACGTGGCTGTTTTCATGGTACCTTCCCTCTGTGTCTGTCTTATTTTAACTTGCCTATTTCCGTAGAGACATTAGTCACAAATAGGTCATATCCTGAAGTACTGTGAGTCCTTCTTTGGGAAGAATGATACAGTTCAAACCAAAAGAGTCCAACCCCCTCAAATTAATGTCCTCATGCGCAAAATAAATCCATTCTATTCAACATCATCCCAAGTATTTTAAAAGTTGTATTTATTTTATGTGTATGAGTGTTTTGCCTGAATGTATATACGTGTACCATGTGTATGTCTTGTGCTCACTGAGGCCAGAAGAGGGCATTGGATTTCCTGGAACTGTGTGAGCAGCCACATGGGTGCTGGGAACTAAATTGAGGTCCTTTGCAAGAGCAGCCAGTGCTCTTGACAGCTCTCTCTCAAACCTTAATGACTACAGAATGAACTTGTAAGTTCTAAATCTTACCTAAACATTACTATAGCAAAGTCCCAAACCTAATTATCAAAATCATTAAAATCAGTTGTGGGTAACATATAGATTATTATTTATTTTGAGGGAAAATTCCTCTCCATTGATGAACTTTTGAAACTAGATGAATTTTCTTCTTGTAAAACACAAATTTGCAGCCAGAAAAAGATCAGTGTTCCCACTAGGCACAGTGATTCAATGCCTGTAATCCACACACTTGGGGAGCAGAGACGCAGATGCAGGAGGATTGTGATTTTGAGGCCAATTTGGGCTGCAATGAGACCCGCTCACAAAACAAGGCAAGACATTCCCATTTCATAAATGGAAAACTGGAAGGAAATATAGGACTCATTGGTCTTAAGCAGGTTCTGAATCTAGCAGGGAGGATTGCATTACAGTTTAAACTTTGGAGTGATCCTCCTGGGCTTGAGATTCTGATGCTGGCCATGGGTACCCACTTCATCCTGGTGGCAGCACCGCCTACTGTTCTGGAACCCAAAAGTAGGAGTCCCATGGTTTTTGTCTGTGCCCTTCCAGACCCTGCTGACAGAGCAGCTGGATAGATTCTCAACCACCTTTGGGGTCATTCTTCCCTTTTACTGATAGATAATATGTGTTTGTCATCAATCATTTCTACTAGTCTATTTCTTTCCTGTGGAATCCTGGGGAGTCTGACAGTCTTCTTCACTTTGACCTCTTTCAGTTCAAGCTGGTGGTATGTCTGCTGAGATGATTAAATTGAACCAGCAAGTCACATGCCTAATCTATTTAACAGAGAGTTACCCAGGAGTACTATTGTTTTCCTGGCCAGGGCATACTTTGCTAATTTTTTACTATATATGTAGAGAATTTTTTAATATAAAATAACTAGATTTTTTTCTCTAATAATTCCTTCTTCAGCTTATTACTTTCCTGTGATGGCTAATCCTGGGTGTCAACTTGACTGGATCTGGGATTAACTGAAATGAGAGAGATATTCTTGATTGGATCATCTGAAGCTGGAAGACACACCCTAAATGTGGGTGTTACCTTCTGATGGCAGCCCGTATAAAAGGCCATGGCAGAGGGGAACGCCTGGCTTTTTGCTGCTTGCCTTCTCTCTGACTAATGAGTTTATCTTGCTGCTGTAGACTGAAGACTAGCTGATCTTTTGGAATTCATCAAACCTTCTGTGTTGGATTGGGACTACTGAGACATCCAGCCTCATGGACTGAGCAACTACGGATTCTCAGCCTCTCTAGTGTGGTGCAGCCATTGTTAGACTACTCAGACTCTATCCTGTGAGCTAAGCTGATAAATCCATATATATGTGTTCATTCTACTGGTTATGTTTCTTTAGAGAACCCTGACTAGTACATTTACTCTAATGCTTTACTATGAGTGATAAGAAGCAAGGATTCACCTTCATCATTTTGCATTATTGTTTCCTTGGGTAGATAGCTAGCCTCAGCACTATGCGTTCTACTTTCTCCTTAATTCATCCAGGTTCTCTGACATTGAATCACAGGTTCACCCTTCCTCTAGGCTCCGGTAATGTCCTTTACTTGTGTCTGAGATCTTGCCAGAAGCACCTTTAACATTTGGTAAGCTTTTTCCTTGCCCTTTATGCATAATTGCAAGCTCTTTATTTGAAATCTTTTTTGATATAGGCATAAAACTTAAAACTAAGTCACATTAGTTTTAGTTTGTTATGTTTTCATTTGTCTGAAGATTCATTTTTAAAAAATTTAACTAATACATAAAAATTGTACATACTTACAGGACACTATCACTTCAGGGTCCTGAGCATAATGATCTAAATGCATGTGTATTGTGTAATGATCATATCTGGGTAAAACCTTCTATCTTCTCAAATATTTGTTATTTCATTATGGCAAAAATATTCAAAATATTTTCTTCTACATTTGCCTTTTAAAATAAACAAAACATTACCACTATATATTCACTATAGTGTGCAATAGAAGACGAGATTGATTTTTGTAAATTTTATTGAATTTTGTGTATTTCATCTTAATCATCTTAAAAATCTTTCATACCCCCTTTCCTGTTGACACTCTCCCAATCCCCCCACTGGAATTCATGTATTCTATCATATGTGATCTGTGCAAATTCATCCACTGAGGTCTAGTCAGACAATCTAGAGTCCTTCCCTTTAAGAAGATCAGATCTTCGTCACCCAGCAGTAATCAGCTGTCAATAATTATTTGACCAGATTGGGGCCTGCTGCCCATATTCAAGTTCTATGCTGGGTTTTTGTCTGCTTGAACTTGCATGGGTCTTGTGCATGCTGACACCATTGCTGTAGGTTTATATGAGCAGGGTCCCAGGTGCATGTAAGACTCCATGTGGTCATGCACCTCCTGCTCGACTCTTACAATCTTTCCATTGCCTCTTTCACAATGATCCCTGAACCCTGGGTGGGTAGAGTTTAATAAAGTAGTCCTGTCCAAGGGCCCACACTCTGCAGACACTTATTCTCTGTTCTTTGGCCATTTTTGACCTTTTGTGCTCCTGGCCCTTTGTTGCATGAGGGAACTTCATTGAAGAGAACTGAGAGATGTATTAGTGTTCTCTCTACATCTTGTTCTTCTGTGAGTGTTAGGTCTAGAGATTGCATTGTATATGTGCCACTTAGACTTGGGCAATTGACAGACAGTGCCTGTGTGTGACCAGTTGTGGAACTCTGTAGTAGTCTCCATCTGTTGCAAAAGAAGGTTCTTTGATGGTGACTGGAGTACTTGCTTGTAAATATAAGGATCCATATTTTGCACATAGTAAGAAGTTACATTTGGGGGGGGCTGGAGAGATGGCTCAGCGATTAAGACTGGCTCTTCTTGCAGAAGACCCAGGTTCGAATCCCAGCACCCACATGTCAGCTAACAACTGTCCAAAGCTCCATTTCCAGGGGATCCGATGGCTCCTTCTGTCCTCCGCTGGCATTGCACAACATGGGTCCACTTACCTACATGCATACACA
>NW_008338108.1:980676-996617 GCF_000622305.1 Nannospalax galili
GATGTGACAGGCTTGAAGTTTTCTCTAAGATCTATGACCTCTTCAACCATGTATATTTGGCTATGTTTACAGTACCACACGTGAATTTCCTCCATTGAGTGGGCTTTGATTCAATTAGGTAGCTGTTGTTTACCCCCAAGATAAAAGTGCCACTGCTATACCAATGTTGTTTGCTGTGCTGGTCATTGATGTGTTTTTTAGGCCTTAAAGCTGGGGTTGGATAACAATTGATGATCTCCCTTAACAGTTTGCGTGGTGCTCTCCAAATCTATGAGAGCTAGCCTTCAGGGGATGTGGCTTCTAGGTCAGTTCCACCTCTGTTGCTCCAAATCATGTGACCAAAATGTGTCTTGTCTTCAGTAATAGGGTTTTACCTTCAAGTTTTGGGAGGCAATCAAGGGCTGTGGCAATGCCTGTGTAATTTTGGGAATCTCTTGGACTACCCTTGTTAACAACTCAAAGAAAGGTTTGTCCTGTTTGGAACTGTTTCTTGTTACATAGCCTTCAGATGTACACATGGACACATGTAGAGATATTGTATGTAACCTTTGGTAAGCACCATGCTGCTCTGAGATTTTTTTAGATGTTAATTTGTTTCCACATATGAGTGGAATCATGTAATATTTGTTCTCCAGGACATGTCATATTTCATTTAACATAATAACCCATGCTGTTAAAAATGGCAGGATTTCATTCTTTTATAACTGGATAGTATTCCTTAGCATAAATGTATGTTTTGTTTTCCACTCATCATTAATGAACAGCCAAGTTGATTTCACATCTTGACTATTCAAAGTAGTGCTCTTGTAAACACCATACCGGTGTCTCCACAGCAGACTGATTTCAGCAGTGGGAGTCGGGGTGATATGATAGCTCTATTTAAAATTTTTTGAGAAACTATTTCTTATAATGGCTCTGCTGATTTACATTCCCACAGGTAGAGCACAGGGTTCCCCTTTCTCGCATCCTCACCAGCACTTGTTCTTTCTTATTTTTTCGCAGCAAGTTTAGTGTATAAGTGATGTGATAACCACCCTCAATTTGTACCTTAATGATTATTCTCTTATGAGATTAAAAAATCAACTCAAAATCATTTAAAGTTGAAATTTAAGACTGGAAAGTATGAAACTTCTATAAGAAAATGGGATGTACTTCAGAACATTGAAGTGGGCAATTTTTTTTTTTTTTGGTAAATATCCAAAAGTATAAGACATAAAAGTAAAAACTGATAAACAAGGTATCATCAAACTTAAATTATTTTTATATCAAAAGAAACAATAGAGTAAAAAGCAACCTACAGAATGGGAGAAAGTGTTTGGAAACTATATATATGACAGGAGTTAATAACAAAATTGTATATGGAGTAGCATAAGATTACTGTTCAGTGGTAAGACACAAGATTAAAAAGCATCAATTTTAATGTCTTCATTGACTCATTGGTGTTTGAGAGCATCAGTTTACTTTTAGTGTACTTATGTATTCCCAAATTCCTCCTGTACTGATAGTTGTTGGCAAAGATGCTTGATATGGTTTCAGTTTTCCTAAATTTACTAATATTTGTCATATTATCTCATATATGATCTATACTAGAGAATATTCCATGTGCTCTTGAGAATGCATCTATTCCATCCTCTTGAATAGATCATTGGTGAACTGGCTTTTATTGGAATATTCAGAATACTGAACCAAGAAAGTATAAAGTAAATATTTTTCTCTAGAGCACACTGAACATGTAAAAAGGACTTTATGCTGGGCAGCACAGAAAAGGCTAACAATTTCCAAAGGATTGAAATCATATAAATATATTTTCTAACTATATTAGAACTATAATATAAAGTAATAAACATAAGTTAATAACTAAATTGTCTCTAAATTATGAGTAAGTAACCTATGAAGTAACAACAAAAATTAGAAAAGATTTTGAACTGAAAAATGATTATATAATAAATTCTATGGGATACTTCTAAAGAAAGATTTAGAGGGAAATTTATATCTTTAAAGACAAAAGATAAAAAATCAAAAGTCTAAGCTTCTGTGTCACAGAGATGGAAAAGGAAGAGCAACTCAAGGCCAAGAAAGGCAAAAGCAGGAAATGATAGAAACATGACAGAATCATGGAGGCTGGAAATGTATTCTTTGAAATTTTAGGTAAAATTTATAAACATTTATGAACAAAGAGTAAAAGAAAAAACTACAGTTGTTCAATAGCTAAAATGAAGAAGGGTAATGTTACCAGAGATTCTACAATAATGCAAAAAATAACTTGATGCTCTGAAAATTTTTGGCAATAAAATTTCTAATTTAGATGAGACACAGAGGTGTGATTCTCCCAAATTGCTATGATAATTACTAGAAAATATGAATGTTCTTATACGCACCTCTTTTCTTGAATTTTTAGTAACTTTCTTGTAAAGAGAAGTTTTTGATCTGGACTGCTTCACTGATGAATTCTTTTAAGTATTTAAAAAGAAGGAAACAATAGCAATTGCACAAAAATGCTTCAAAACTTCAGAAAAGGGACACTCTCCTAGTCCTTTATGAACATAATATGTAGATATCAAGATTTCATGTAGCTATTATAAGAAAATTTACAATCTAATATCACTCTTGAACTTGGTTACAAAAGTCCTCCATATTGTTTAACAATGTATATAAAAGGATAATGTAATATGGTGACCAGGTGGGCTTTATTACACAGATAAAAATTGGTTCAATACTTTAAAATTAATTGATGTAATTTATGAATCTAACACCATCAACACTAAATATCAACACTTATTCACTATTTTAAAAAATCAGCAACATGCTATCACTAATCAAAGAAACCCTTTAAATCTAATAGAGTGTCTGTAAAATAAAACTATTGTTAATACCATACTTATTGGTAAAATACTGATTTCCTCCTGCTCTGGGGAAAATGTAAAATCAATCATTACAACTTGAGGTTTCAGTATCTGAAAGGCCCTATCACTGTAAGAAGAAAAAAAAATGGAAAAGAAGGAAGCAAATTGTGATGAAGTGTACACTTACAACACTAAAATGTAGACAATCCAAAGGACTCTGTAATACACAAATAACTAGTAAGAGAATTAAACAAATTTGCATAATATAAATCAACATATAAATATGAATTATTACTATACAGTAACAAACAATGAAGAAGAAAAAGGCTTGCATCATAAGATGGAGAATGTGGTGATTTGAATGAAAGCGTCTTCCATAACCTCCAAGAATTTGGACACTTGGGCCCCAGTTTGTGATGATGTATAGGGAGGGTCATGGAACCTGTAGGAGGTATGGCCTTGCTAGAGGAAGCAGATCACTGAGGGTGGGCTTTGAGAGTGTATAGCCATGCCCATGCCCAATCTGGCTTGCTCTGCTTCCTGTGCCTGCTTGAAGATGTGATCACTTGGCTTTCTGATGAGCCACCTCCTTCCACCAGGCCTCTCCTGCCATCATGGACTCTCCCTCTGGAACCATAAGTCAAATTCTTCCTTTTGTAAGTGGCCTTGCTCATGGTGTTTTATCACAGGAACAGAAAAGTATCAAATACAGAGACCATACCTGGCACTGTTATCAGGGCAAAGAACCTGTGGCTAGACAGGTCACATCATAGGGAGAACCTAGTATTATTTTGCCAAATTGACATAGTATTAAACTGACATCTAATGACATGGTTATACCCATAGATTAATGTTTCTCTCAACTCTCACTAGTGAAGCTTATTGCAGTAGCTGGTGATTAACCACAACTGGTCAACAACAGAGAATAAGAGACTGCAGAGTGCTTAGCCCTAAGTGGGACACCGGTGTCGCACCCTCTTCTCCCAAGGTTCAGGGATTATAGTAGAAGAGGGAATAGAAAGATTTTAAGAGCCAGAGGCAGTGGATAACTACAAAGACACTTTGTTTGTCTGGTCACCACAGGGCAGTTGTATATATGAACCCATAGCACTTGTGCTAGCATGCACAAAATCTGTGTAAACCCAAGCCAGGCAAAAACCCAGCATGGATGAGAGCAGTGGGCAAAAAGCCCCAGCCCTAGCTGAGCATCTACTGGCAAGTGATAGCTTCTGGGAGATGGAGAGTCACTTTTCTGTAAGGATATGATGTCCATACCCGAGAGCATTTTGGGAACCTAAATTCTACTCAATAGGCCTTTAGAAAAAGAAAAATAATAATAAGGGGGCATGATGTCTGTGCGAGGGGGCAGATAATAGAGTTGGATGGTAATAGATTGGGGGAGGTTGTCTAAATATTATTATGAATATGATATGAAATTCCCAAACAATAAAATATTTTTTTTGAAAGAAGCAAGGTAAAATTTTATTACGGCTGGCGACCAGGTTGTCTATGTCGGGAATAGAAGCAGCCTCAAACACGAGTTGGCCAGAATATTTATAGAAATACAGAAAGCAGAACAAGTGGGCAAATCAGGTTTATACAACACAGCAAAATTTGAACACAGCAAACTTTGAATTTACCAATCAACTATCAGTCATTGTGTGGACACTGGCTTGGGTAAGTGAAGCAGGTTTAGATAAGTGGCCTAGATTACAATACCCTGTGGCATGCAGTCAGGCCCTTTCTCAGGATTCAAAGTTGCTTCTCCCTTCCAGGTGTCTTTCATAAGGAGGGTAAAAGGTACTTCTCCTGAAATGGCTGCTTTGGGCAAAATGTAGTAACTTATAATGAAATATTTTTAAAAAAAGAATAAATATGGCCCAATGGTTAAGAGAAGTGACGGTTCTTGCAGAGGACCTGGCTTCGAATCCCAGCACCCACATGGCAGCTAACAACGATCTGTAACTCCAATCCCAGGGGAGCTGATGCTGTCTTCTGACCCCCATAGACATTGCATGACATGGATGCACTTACATACATGCAGGCAATTCACTCATACACATAAATAAAAATAATAAATATTTTTAAAAGAGGAATGTTCAAAAGATAAATAAAATGTACATAGAAAATTAGGTTGTATTTTGCAGAGAATTAAAAAACCTAAATAACAATGGACATATGTATGACTGGACATGGTTGTGCTTACCTTTAATCCCAGTACTGGAAGCAGAGTCAGGTGGGTCTCTGTGAGACTAGCCTGATCTAAAACAAAAACAACCCAAAACAAAAAACCTTGTGCATGTGTGTTTATTGACTAGAGTGTTAAGATTTCAATCCTGTAGTTGCTTTATATAATCAGTATAATTAAAGATAAAGTATCATTTTATAGAGATAAGCCAATTTCCATAAAAATTTAAAATCAACACTCCTTTTAGATTTGTTTGTTAATTTCTTTAGTTCACGGTTCTTTGGGATTTTCCCTAAACTTGGCCTCTTTGTTTTTCTTGTTGAAAAAGAAGCACATGTGTTCTGGAGTCAGGGTATCTTTCCATTTTGATCATTAACTTCCTGGGAGATTTTTATGTCAAGACTTCTTTTAGACACTCAGTTTTCCAATGAGCAAAGAGCAAATTGAAGCACCTGATCTCTAAAGTCTTACACAGGCATACATTTTGTGCATTTGTTGAATACAAAAGAAAATATCTGCCTCACTGTCTAAATAGCATATTTCAGACAAACCCAAAATCTATTGCTGAAAATTCAATTCCAAAACAAAAAAGTAATAAAACAATTGCTGTGTCTCCCTTATATTTAATTTTATGATTTTTTTTTCACTCTGAGCTTTAAGATGCTAATTTCCTCAGAGTGAACTGAAATGCAAATTTAACACGTAGTAGTTTTACTATTTGTGAGGAAATTTAATTTTGTCTTCTGGGAAAATATAAGCCATTTATAATATAAAAATGATAAAAATGATGGAATTATTGGCAGTAATATTATGCTCTAAATACATTTAAAAACATTTAAAAATTGGTAGTACTTCAAATAACAGCATTAAGCCAATTTTAAGAGCAAATCCGGTAAAAAGTCTAAAATGAGTTAAAATTTGGCTTTCCTGTGTTGCAGGGTAGAGGGAATAAACAGTAATGATCAGAATATCATGTTGTCCCGATAGAAAAGTCCAGCAGGAGCCAGATGAACAGAAATGCCCTGTGTCTAAACCCAGGAGCTTGCTCCTTTGGTATTGACAGAAAATAATTTGTGTATTGGAGGCAAGACTAGCTATACTCATGCTAAAATTTCAAGTGGCATTTTATTTTATTTAATCAACTTATTTATTTTTAAATTTTTATGTATATGAGTATATTGCCTACATGTATATAAATGTACTCTGTCATGAAATGCCTGTGGAGGTCAGAAGAGGGTGTCAGATCCTCTGGAACTGGACTTACAGATGGTTGTTAGCCACCATGTGGGTACTGGGAACTGAATCCAGGTCCTCTGCAAGAGCAACCAGTACTCTTAACTGTTGAGCCATTTTTCCAGCTCCTCAGCTGGCATTTTGTCTTCTTTTTTAAAAAAATTACTGAGTTTTTGTGCATTTCATAAATAGATCTTAATCAAACTTAGACCCTCTCCCCTATCTGCATCCCCCTCCTTAGCACCCCTCCAACTAGATTTCATGTATTCTGTCACTTATGTCCTTTCCAATCAAGCATTTGTACCCAGATGTCCCTTGGTGCAATTTTATCCACTAGAGTCTAGTCAGCCTTTCTAGAATCTCTCCCTTAAAGAAGGGGCAGTAAGACCTATGTTTCAATATTATTGAGTTATGAAGAACCATGGCATTTGAGTAATAACAACATTGATACATTTTACTCGTGACAAAATATATGAACTTGAACAGGAATGGCACACATTACAATAAACAACATATTGAACATGATGGTTCTTGGACCGTTATATCATCTGAAAGTTCTAAAACAGAATCAATCTTCTCATAAACAGATTTGATAAGAAATAAATATGCAAATACTTTTCACTAATTTTTCTGAATATTCATCGATAAGTATGCATCATTTGGATCTTTTCATTTTGTGATACATATTGAATTACATTTAGAGATAGGACACCTCACAAAAATCATTTGCATGAATACCACCCAATATCAAGGTAGTAGTGGATGAATGAAACAAATAAAGAAGAGTTTGAAGTTGATGGGTAATTCCTTGGCTTTTGGGCCGAAGTCTTGAGGCAAAAGTGAGGGGTATAAGAGTTCTAGGGATAAGCAGAACTCCAAATGGCATTCCAACAAAAGCTAAGATGGCACAGTTTCCAGGGTGGAACTGAGTTGTTCATAAGGACTGTCACTGAGAAAAGGAAGAGCCACTTACTTCAAATTTCTTGGTTGAAGTGGGCTTGGAAACATAAGATCTGATGGTGTAACTGGTGATCAAGAGTGTTGAAGCTAGGTTGAACTGAACTCTGATGAAGAGTTCATTTGTAAGATTCAGAACTAAGAACAACAATGGTACACTCTGCAGAATCCTTTTTATATAAGGTCTCTACAGTATCACAGGGTAAAAGTGGAACTTTGGAGGAATCATTTTTAGCTAGTGATAAGAATTAAGTTCATGTGCCCCTGAAGAATGGTGGTGGATGTCTCCTATTTGTCATTGGAACCACTTAATATATTTTCTTTCCTAAAACACTGGAAAAAGCCTAGAAAGTGCTTGTTAGAAGAATGAATAAAAATCACTAAATATAACATGGTTATTTTGTTTTGAGAATTGGAAAAATATAGGCACTGAGATTACCAAGCTCAGTCTAAATTTCCATGAAGGGGCTTTCCTTCTATTAAATTGGGGAAAAAGTTCGATATAGTCAATTTGAAGTTTGGGGTCACAGGAAAGTATCAACGTAGTGGTAATGTCCTTGCAGGTGTTTTAATCTGTAGTCCATGGGTTGCATGTGCCCCAGCATAGTTCAGCACAACATATTAGTAGATGGTGACAATATGTTACAATGTCAAAGTGTTAGACACCTGTAGTGTTTGAATTAAAAATGTCCCCTATAGGCTCAAGTATTTGAACACTTGGACAGTGGATGTTGTTTGTTTGGGAAGGTCTTGGAATCTTTAGCAGGTAAAGCCTTGCTGGAGGAAGTATGTCACTTGGGGCAGGCTTTAAGAGTTCATAGCCTGGTCCCATTTGCAGTTTGGTGTCTCTGCTTCATTTCTGTGGCTAAAGCTGTGAGCTCTCAGCTTCCTGTTCCTGCTGCCTGCTGCCATCCTTACCCCACCATGATGGACTTTCCCTCTGGAACCATAAGTCAAAATTCCTTCTATAAGTTGCCTCAGCAATGGTATTTTATCACAGCAACAAAAAAGTAACTAATATAATACCTTTCTGAAAAGGCAATGAAACTAAAGTTTTGGCCTTCTGAGAACATCCTTTGAAGGTCTGAGATTTTTGTGTTCTCTAAAATTCATATGGAAATTTATTTTCCAAATCATGTGGCCTTTGGGAAGTTATTGAATGTTGGCTCTGCTTCATTAATGAGATTAAGTAGTTTTATAGAAAGTCCTCAAGGAAAGAATTCTCCCCCTTTATGCCCTTCTGTTTAGTGCCAAGTAAAGTCACACTATTCCTTCCTTCTGGAGGATGTGGCATCAAGGGACCATTTTGGAAGTAGAGAGCATTGCTTGGCAGACAGTAGAGTCTAATAGTACTTTGACTTGGACTTTTCAGTCTCTAGAACTGTAAGAAATGAATTTCTGTTCTTTATAAATGTCCCAGTCTTTGATACTACAGCAATGGAAATGGACAAAGACAACAATTTTCACCCAAAACCAAACAAAGCAAGCAAAAAGAAAAACTGAATCTAGAGCTTGACAGGGAGGTAATGTTCTCTGTCGTTAGTGGCACAATGATTTTCCTTATGGCTCAAGATAAAGGAGTTAATGAAAACTTTTCATTACATTCTTCCTTATATTCCTTCCAGAGTGAACAGTTCTATTTTTTTCAGGTAAAATAAAACCTACCAATTCCTTGATTTTGTTGATAAGACAGGATCACACAATTCCATCTGGCCCTACTTCTGCTTGTCACCATCTGTATATCCCAAAGGTGAGAATACTTGGGTTCTCTGTGGAGCTTTCTGTGACTAGCCCTGGGATGTGGTATAAAAGTCCCTATATTAAGTCCTGTTGCTTCATGGGTCTCTTGTCATCTTCAGTTGTGTTAAGTATTTATATACCACAGTATAAATGGGCTGCTTATCTATTTTGACAATCTGTCCAAAAGGGAGAGCTTATAGAGAAAGGAAAACTAAGAGGTGTATTGTTCTGCACCCTAATTCCTTCCTTTTACCACAAGTCTGTTCCTTTGCAGGTGGTAATTATGGCTTGGGATTAGATAGTGTCTTTAAAATGATTTATGTCAACAGTTACTAGAAGCTTTAATGCAAAGACTTCTTTGAGAGCACATTTTCCCCCCAAAGCTATTTTACCTAGCTTGCAGGAAGCATGACTAATTCTGTAGTCTGTGTCATCTACAGACTCTTTTTGACTTGATTTATGTGCAGCACAAGAAATAAGATCATTCCTAAAGTACATTGTGAACAGAAGCCATTATTTAAATGTGACTTCACTATATAGTGCACTTCCTACCAGGCGAGCACCAGGTCCAGGAGAGTCTGCCTTAACAGTCACTGAACTGTCTGCTTCCTGTGACATGTAGTTCATGTGTCACTCAAGGTCTGAGTATTTGAAGCTGCAAATCTTAGTCTCCATTCTCTTTTGGATTACAGATTACTGAAAAACAGGGAAACACCTTCAATATTGGGATTATTCAGGGTGACCTCTTTACCCACTTTCTTTATGAGGGTCTAGATTGAGTCTTTTGTCTACATGTGCTGTCTCATTTGCTTGCCCTCTTCATTCAGCATTGTTCTGTCTATTTCCAAGTTTATGTGTGTCCTCACAGGTGTGTCTTTGAATTGCCAGAATTGTAAACAGTGCAGAAAATAAATACTGGTGGAGAATAGCACTATGCTCTTATGGACTAGTTTGGTGGTAAAAGTCCCTAAGTTCTAGGGCACTTCAACCTTTCTGGTTGCTCTCATTCCTTCCTCAAAAGAGTATTTTTCTGCTAAAATCTATTAGTCTTGCACAATTTCTAGAGATAAAAATTTTATATGGAGTGCATGTTTTTCTCAATTTCTTGGCTACTACAAATCAAGAGCACTATAACTGCAAGCAACATCTTGATAATGATCTAAAATTTTTTAGGTAATGTAGTAACCACTAATCAAGAACTTTTGTGAGTGAGCAAGGAGACTTAGAGCATTCTATTCTTGTTTATCTTCTACAACAACTCTATGCCTAGATACTCTTTTTCTTATTTCTTATTTTTATTTTATGTGTATGAGTGTATTGCTCACATGTATATAAATGTACCCATGTCATGCAATGCCCACAGGTCAGAAGAAGGTGTTGAATTCCCCTGGAACTGGAGTCACAGGCAGTTCTTAGCTGCCATGTGGGTGCTGGGAACTGAACGTGGGTCTTCTACTCTCCAGCCCCAAGACTCTTCTTGTAATAATTTTACAGACAAACAAATTGAGTTTTAGAGAAGTGACTTTCATCTGGGAGCTGTTAATGGTCAGCTCGGGTCAGGTGCAGGTTGATATGGGGAAACTGGCCCCACTGTAGGCAGCACCATTCCCTAGGCAGGTGTCCTGAAATGTATGAGTGTGGGGACATCAAGCTGAACAGAACATAGGAAAACAGGCAAGCAGGCAAGCAGACAGACAAGCATGCATGTGCTCATTTCTCTCTGCTCTTGACTGTAGATCTAATATGACTAGCTACTTGAAATTCCTTCCTTGGCTTCCCCACAATGATGGATGATAATGTAATTTGTAGGTGGAAAGAAACCCATTTCTACACTAATTTGCTGTTTGTCAGTGTATTTTTATCACAGCAACAAGGATGAAACTGGAACAGAAGTTGGTAGCAGGGAAGTAGAGCTGTTTCTGTGATAACCCGGCCATGAGGTTTTTATGTCTTGGACTGTTTTTGTGGGAGGAATGTTGAAGTATTTGGTATGTTAGGTTGAACATCCACTGAATGTTAGAAACAGAGTTAATGGGTCATTTTAGGGGGAGCTTGGGAGTAAGGTAAATATGATGAAAGAAATGTGGACAGTTGAAGTCTGGCTCATAGGATTTTGAGAGAGGAACAAAATCTTTATCAGAAATACAGCTAAAGGCTATCTGTGTGCTGTGTGCTGATCAGGCTGGTGCTAAAGAAGTAGCTGTGGTTGTTAGAGATTAACTCTATTGAAGTGAAACCTCCTGTGCTTCACTGAGGCAATATGAAATGTGACCTCAAAGTCAGCACACAAGATTTGGTACAGCTGTGATCCAATGGGGCTGAGCTACATCTCAAATTGGCAGTAGAACATGGCAGTGTTTAAGTGTCATTCACATGGTATTGACTGGTATTAAATGCATGAAAAATGTGAGATTGAGAGGGTGATGGAGAGCAGCAGAGACCTGGCCTCATATGGCAGAGTTAGAGTCCATATGATGAGGCCCTGAGAGGGCATTGCATGGATCTGGGGAGGTCAAGCTTTGGTTGCAATTGAAAACTCAGAATATTAGAGATGCCAGGAGCATTGGATGTCCTGGAGGAGAGCTGCAGGTGTAGAGTAGAAGTGGCTTAAGCCCAAGACAGAAGCTGTTTGTGTTGTAGGTGGCAGACTTGGAGGGGTTAGGACTGCCCATGCCTTTGGATCACAGAAGACAAGCCACAGATGCTTGACATTGAGCTGCAAGATTTTGTATTTGTTCTGTTAGTTTTTTTGTTTTTTATTTGATTGTTCCTTGTGATACCCTCGTTCTTCCCTTTGGAATAAAAATGTCACTCTGTGCCATCATATGTTGGAAGAATGTGATTTGTTTTTAAATTTATAGGATTCCATAGTTAAGAGACTTTGAACTTTTAAAGTTAGATGCTAGTGTACATTATGAAGAAAAGATGGTACTTTGGGAAGAAGAAATAGAAGGTTATGTTTTTTATTCATTTGCAATGTTTTATTTCACTAAGAAGCTGTAGGTGGTATGCTGTTGTCACCTATAACCGCATCATATTTTAACTCATTTGTAAGACAGATGTTCAATTTTACTGTACCTGTCTTCCTTCAGACTGTAAATCTGAAGAAATTAAACTAATTCATAACAATCACAACTTATAGTCTTAGAGCTGGTTTTGAACTACTAAAAGTACCTTCTCCATGCGGCATAAGATTCGCCCTCCATCCCATGTTTTATTTAGTGCTAAACAGTAAGAAAGGATTTATTTGGGTTCTCACTTTGTGAGCCACCACTGGGTGCTGGGAAACAACCAGAGTTCCCTGCAAGGGCAGCAAGTGGTCTTTACTGCTATGCCATCTCTCCTGCCCTGTGGGCTCTCATTTTAAAAGTACAGTCCATCATGAGGGGAAGACATGGTGGCAAGGGTTTGAGGCAACTGTTCACATTGCATCCACAGTTAGGAAAAACAGAGAGACTAAGGTTGGTGCTCAGCTCCCATTATCTTTTTTAAATAAATAATTTATTGAGAATTTCATACATGCATATAAGAAGGTATCAAATCCATGCCCACTCCCTCCCCTCTAACTTCTCCCATATCTCCCCATTACTTTTTTTCTGATAACTTCATATACTTTTTCTTCTTCTTTGATTTATTTATTTTTATGGGGCTTTTGGCTACTTTAACATTCCCCCCTCTGAAGAGGTAACCCTAAAATCTTTTAGGAATTAGGTAAGAGCTCCCAAATATTTTCAACATTTTTGGCCTTTGGAACAGAGTATGTTACTAAGAGGCTCAAGGACATTTTGACTTTTAGACAAGAAACTGGCTACTTTTCTTTGGGGTATTTTGACCCTAACTGTCTAGCCAATTCCTACCTCCTATTCTTATCACACCATCCTCTGAAGAGGTTACCCAAATTGCCAATAGGGAATCGGGATGCAGAACATTCTGGCTTCTTCCATGCTGAACAGGGTGAGGCAATTGGAATACCCCTTCAGTGGGTCTATCTAAAAGACTCCCAAATTGAATAGCTTATCTGTAGGGGGAAAAGAAACACGGTGACTGGTGACTAGGAGATGTGAAGGAGAAGAAAAGGCAAGAGTAATTAGTATTACATGTTCTAGACAGTGAATTAAAAAAAAAAAGTCAGAACAGGGAAATTTTCAAAAGTTCATATGAGAGTCTACTTGGAATTTCTTGAAAAGGGCTTCCAAAAGCATCCCTCTATTGGCTTCCTCCTCATTTTTTCTTTTGTATCCCAAGGCTGGACTCTAGAGTAATGGATTCAAGGTTTGCTTTCAGGTATTTTGATAGCTGTTGGAGTGGTTAGAATCAGTGTCAGTTTCCTCTCAAAGGATTCTAGATAGGGGGAGAAAACAAATTTATCCATCATTTTAGAACAATAGCTGGTTGTCTCCCTTAGCTACAGGTGGGCACTACAGTATTGGAGACCAAGATTTGAAGTCTTACATCTGAGCAGCACTTTCTGGTTAGGAACAAAATCATCAATGAGAAAAAATTGTCTAAATAACTTTTTATATAGACTTAAGCCCAATATCTGATAAGTGTAATCCCTTGAAATCTTAAAGAAATATACTGATGACTTTACTCTTTGGTTATACTTTCCTTTTGGGTATTTAAGGCCATACAGTTGACCCAAATAAATCAATTTATTTTTGCACTTGAGGCCATTTGAGGATCTGTTCCTCAGGGGTCACATGGGCTTGAGAGGAGCCCCTGGCTCCTTTCTTTGACTAGTTCCATCTATGTGAAGATAAGTCAAAGGTCCTGCTTGACCATGTCTGGCTTCACTTGGAAGCATAAATGAGATGTTTCCTCTGAGTTGATCCTCCTTATTGTAGACTGGACACTGGTTAAAGTCCATCTTGTGGGGTCTCCATGTCCTCCCTGAACAAGAGGACAGGTGTCTCACCACAGTTACCGGACATTTTGAGAGATGTTCCATAGTCCCCTGGAACTTAGTCGACCTTGGAGGGCAAGGGGCAAAAACTATCCTTTAAGTCCCTCTGACCACATTAGTATAGGGCTCAAACTATAGCTGTTGAACATCCAATAAGCTTAGTTCCACCACTCTGCTACTTTTAATTCCTCACATGCTATCTAGATAAGGCTTGGGGAAAAAAAACCAAATATTCTCAGATAAACCTTGACTAGGTATATATTTTGTTCCTTAAACTAGTTGACTAAACTATGACCACAGAAATTATATATTATATGTATATTATTTTTGTTTCATCCTTTAAATATCATAATAAACCTAAACAGATCTTCATCACTTGCTTAGGCTTTCTCATTTTTTTTCTATTTTGGAAAATATCTCCATTTCCCATCTCCATTTAACATCTTTTACATTCTCATTTTCTTTCTTAAAAAATAATTATGAGACATAATAGCATTAACAAATAAATTTTCCATCTGTTGTGAGACTTCTTTTCCTGGGGATGCTAAGCAATGCTTATTCCTTTTTAAGGTTCTAGTGTTGAGCCAATGTTTGATTAAAGTTTTACTGGGGAACCAATGAATTTATTGAGGTGAGGTGTATGTATGACCCAAGGGTTCGCACACTGGAAAGCCTTAACCCAGCATGGGTCATGCCTTGTCTTCCTACCCTTCCCTAGATTGTGTACTTTAGCCCTCCCTAAATCCAGGAGGCCATGTGTGATTAGGGTCAAATTACATATAGTTGGCTGGGAAGAGTGGCTGGATACTCAGGTGAGGGTCCAATGATCCTGCTTGGCCCTCCTTTAATGAATGAGCACAACTGTCAACAAGCCGAATTGTGATGCTGTTTAGCCATCAGGCTCAGCTGAAGTCGTGATGATGGTACTTATTTCATACAGAAAGGACTGCTGTATAGCATCATCTTATTAAAAGGGCCTGGATTTTTAAAGGATTTTGTGCTAGGATCACCTATGAGGGAGAACATACATCATTTGTTTTTCTGAGTCTGTGTTACTTCACTTAGTATAGCAGTTTCTAGATCCATCCATTAACCTGCAAATTTCATTATTTCATCTTTCTTTACTGCTGAATAGAACTCCATTGTGTAAATATACCTCATTTTTGTTAACCACTCATCAATCGAGGGGCACGTAGGTTGCTTCCATCTCTTAGCTATTGTGAAAAGAGCAGCAACAAATATATTTGTACCAGTGTCTCTACAACAGGATGAGTCCTTGCTAGTGGGACTGTAAACTCATACAACCTCTATGGAAAACAGTGTGAAGAACACTTTAAAAACTAAGAATGAACCTACCATATGACCAGGTTATACCACTCCTTGGCATATACTCAGAAGGTCATGGTTTAAAAGCTCCGTGTTTGCCAGACTGACAAAGGGTGAAGGGTGAGCGTCAATTGTCAACTTGACATAACCTAGAGTTACCTGGGAAGAGAGTCTCAATGAATGATTGTCTACACTGGCTTGATCTCTGTGCATGGCTGTAGGAGACTGTCTTAATTGTTGTAGGAAGATTTACCCCACTATGGGAAGCACTATCTTCTAGAAAAAGGATCCTGAACTGTCCTGGTAGAGAAATCTCAGTGAGCACAAGCAAAGAAGGGAGCATGCAGGCATTTCTCTGTTCTTGACTGTGGCTGAGATATGAACAGCTGTTTAAATTTCTTGACTTGACTCCCCCACTATGATTGACTGTAATCTGGAATTGTAAACTGAAATAGAATCCCTTCTCCCCTAATTTGCTTTGTGTCAGGTTTATTTTTTTATTTTTATTTTTTAATTTTAATTTTTTTTACAATTAAAGTTACAGTTTTAACAATATACAAAATATTACAGTAATTCAGATTTTTTGGCATAATGATTACAGATTTGATAAATACATTTTATATCTCATAATAACGATGAAGATTATACAAAAGCTGTTAAAACAATTATAAGAATAAATTCAATTGTCACTTAAGTATCTAAAGCTATTTTCCTTTGCATTCTTCCAGAATGATTTGTTCTTATTCTTTAC
>NW_008338108.1:997227-1023154 GCF_000622305.1 Nannospalax galili
GCTTCTCTTGGAAGCATGGAGGAAATGATTCCTCCGTGTTGACCCTCCTCTTTATAGACTGGACACTGGTTCAAGTCCCTCTGGTGGGGTTTCCTTGGCCTCCTTGATCAAGAGGTCAGATGACCCACCACCATTACAGGACATTTTGCGAGATGCTCATAGTCCCTGGGAACTAATCGACCTAGGAGGGCAAGGAGCAAAAAGTGACCTTTGTATCCCTCTGACCCAATTAGTATAGATCTCAAGGTATGTCTGTTAAACATCCAAGAAGGTTAGTTCTACCATTCTGGCAGATTAATCTTGGGTAATGACCAGTTCGTCTCAAATAAACCTTATCTAGAGATATATTTCTTGATCTGTTATGTATAATTTGTCAGTAGATTGTAGGAATAATATGGTTCCCTCTGGTGTTCGTGACTAGCTAGGCATTGTTTCTCTCTTGTATCGTCTCCCCTCTCTATCATTGTCAGGTTTATTTTATCACAGTAGTAATAGAACTAGAATAGTAGGAATTTTAGTTTTTACCACGTCATTCCGCAATATTTGGATTTCTATATGAAATGAACAGAAGGCTGCAAGGATCAATTAAAATTTAGACAACATGCCCCAATTGAGACATTTGAAATGCAAACCTTACACCTAAGGCCTAGGGGAACATCATGGAAAAGAGGGGTGGAAAGATTGTAAGAGCCAGAGGACCAGAACACCTGTAACTAAATACTGTCTTCCAGACAACCCAGGGAAGCTGCACCCGTGAAATCTCAACAATAGATGCCTAACGAAGACCTTCATCCTGACAGCATCCGTTGATATACTAGTGTGGATGGGGGATATTTCACAACGTCTCTTTCCTAGATGAAGAGTCATAGGCAATCGATGGATGCTGATGGAGGGAGAATCAGTTTTCTCCAGGGATGAGCTCCCTGAGAGGTTGTCTAACCCCAAATGGCCGGGCCTAATCACATGTGCATATGAGCAACACTAAATGGATTCGGTAGGTTTATATGTATATATATAACAATAATAATTAAAGAAGAGGAGAAGAAATTGTGAGGAAGTGGAGGGAATGTGGGAGGATTGGGATGAGGGAGATGAAGGCATGGAAATGATGTAAATACAAACACATGTATGAAATTCTCAAAAAGTTTTAAAATTTTTCCAAAAGCTTAGACAATATGGACGTGATATAGATATGGGTAATGAGCTCAAAATGGATAAGCTGGGTGTCTGGGGGACTATAAAACAGTCACTGGTGACTGACACAGGATGGCTGAGGAAGCCAGAGTAAGCAATAACATCATCTGTTACAAAACTGTTCCTGGCAGAATGACATTTTTGTGTGAGTTTTATATAAACATGCCCTTGAGATGAGAGGCAAGTGTCTTTGACAACCTGCCTCTGTGCCTACTTCTGTGAAACTTGTGTGTGCCATTTTTTTTGTGGTGACCTTTGTCCAAAGGAATAAAGTCTCTATCATCTGCCACAACTCTTGGCACTCTCTTTGACCCCCTGGTGACCCTCCTTCCTTGACATCAGAATTCAGATCTCACATTTTATGAGCATGCAATGCTGTTATACTTAGTAAGTCTGAGGAAATCAACAAATCTCCTTATCTAAGAGGATCGTTTAAGTGTTTATTGAGTGATTATAAGCCCTTTAACTTTTTCCTCTGGGTCTTAGACAACTTTGGCTTCAATAATAATTCTAACTTATGAAATTATATTTTATACATAATCATTTTAGGTAGAAATTAAGGAAGAACTTTTGTCTTCCATAATTTGTCTTCTATAATTGAGCTGAAGTCAAAACAGAAAAATAAGCTATAAGGTTCAGAATAGGGAAAAGAAATTCATTAGAGGCTGTTCAGAAGTAGCCATAATTATCTACATACCTGGGAATTTGCAGATATCTCAGATATTCAAACTGCAATAATTTAATAAGTATATGTGAAGGAGTCTTATGCCAGAAGAGGGTGGTGATCCCCTGGAACTGGTGGGTTGTTAGCTGCCAAACCTGGGTCTTCTACAAGAGCAATCAGTGCTCTTAACTGTTGAGCGGTCTCTCCAGCCCCATGTCTTTTTGACTTGTGACCTACTGAATTCAGAAAATGTTATCTGTGTGATCATGGGTTTTGAGCTGTCAGTTGGAGCCTGGTGGGCTCAGGAGTAGGTAAGTACACTCCTGAAGGCAATGACTTACCCTCTCCCAGAATCTATCAATAGCA
Source organism: Nannospalax galili (assembly GCF_000622305.1). Classification (NCBI taxonomy): domain Eukaryota; kingdom Metazoa; phylum Chordata; class Mammalia; order Rodentia; family Spalacidae; genus Nannospalax; species Nannospalax galili. The sequence continues at coordinate 999,452 of NW_008338108.1, forward strand.
GTAAGGGATAGGCCCCTGGTGCCCCTCCTAATTCCCTAATAGTTGGCAGGGCTGTTCTTGTGTGGTGCCTTGTACAGTTAACAGCAGTTGTGACTTCCTAATTGCAGTGGTTGTGTTGACTCCAAAGGATGTCATTTCACAGCCTTTCACCTTATTTTCTGGCTCTTACACTCCATGCCCTCTTCCTCAATGGTCCTTGAGCCTTGGGTTGGTATAAAGTCTTATGCATGGGAGAGCTTATTCCCAGCATCTTGGGCCATCTGGATTCATCACTATTCATTATAAAGAGAGATATATTAAGGTTTAGAGTAGGTTTTGGCTACAGGCGTAAACAAATATTTAGAAAAGAGAGAACCAGTTCCTGGTACTTTAAACCTTGTTAACAACCCATACCCAGGGTGGGGGGGGGTCATAGGCTCAAGGAGGGGGAACTTACTGCTGTTGCACTGCTCTACATCTTTCATTTCCCACCAATAAACTTTTCTTGTTCTAACAGTTTATGGCATATTGCTATGGTCTATAAAAGTTATGAAGAAGAAGATAATTGATTTCTACATTTCAGTGCAGAACAGATACATAAATATTTTAAGGAGTCACTCAGGATGCATACGAAAGTGTGCACCTAAGTGCTCAGAAGATGAAGATTTTCCAGTAGGTCAGGAATTTAGAAACTATTCTCTCAGGAAGATGCCCGCAGACTTACTTATAAGACTACACGTTCCCCCCATCAACTTCAATATAAAATATCTATACCACATGTGAGACATATTTGCCCATTAACTGAATGTTTATTCACAGAAAAAAAGTTGAATAAAATATTCTTCCACTTTAGTAAACTTTGTAATCAATGCAGAATGTAATTAAATAAGCTCCATAAACACAGCATTTAGAAGGCTGGGCAAACTTGTGCTCTTCTCTTGCTGGGATTCTTTCTAGCTACTGGTGCATCTTCAGCCTCAATTTCAATATGTAAATGTATGACACATCTCATTCCTGAGAGTCTTATTGAATTCCATTTTAGGTGGGCGCTGGTGGATTGAGTGAAAGAGTCAAAGTCTTAGATGGGAAAGACATGGGAAGTGGAGACGCTGAGTGAGAGACACATTGATGTGTATGGGGTGGTAGGACCAAGACGAATGCACCAGCCTGCTGTGGCCCAGGAGAAGAATGGAAACTGATACAACTAGGGTGAGATGCTCTGGGTAGGAACCAAAGGAAGAGTGAATGAGACATTCTCATTGGTACAGGATAAGCGCTCGTTTTACCAAGAAATAGAACCCCACTACCATGAATGTCTACTATTTTTCTTCAAAATATGTAATATTTCAGACATATTATGATTACACAACTAATGATACATTTCTCTTGTTAATGTAGAAATTAGCAATGTTAAATCTGTGGGGAAATGTTTTCTGTATACACTACTGTAATATAAATACATTTCTTTAATACAACCAGATATCTTAGAACTTAGCTATTCTCTATGAATACATAAAAAACACTCATGAGTAATTCACACTACTTAAAGTACATTTAATCTTATAATTACAAAGTCTCATTGTTTAAAGACTACAATGGTATTAAATACTACCTGCATTTTGTTTGTATTCAGGGTGTATATGTTTCAAATTTTAAAGTATGAACATTTCTAGAAATACAGTTTTATGAACATTTTCTGCTTTTGATGTATTGATTAAACACAATTTGCTTAATATAAATAAATAATTTGATTAATCAAAGATAAATAATTTCATTACCTAGAATATTTGATGTTAGGTTGTAGCATTAGTCCAAAATGTTTTTTTCATTATATATGAATGGTTTGTATAGGATACAACACCTAATAAAAACTCATAAAGATCAATAAAACAATGCATGCATCTAATTGATAAAAACATATATAATTAAAGGAATTACTATATTGAGTTATCTCAGGAAAAAAATCTTGAGATTTTGCATTCAATTGGTGTATGAGTCTTCCAAGAGAACCCAGGAATAAGGTAGAGGAGGTTAAGCAAGGGTCTGTTTTCAAGTAGTTTCATGTGATCATATTTATTACATAATCATATACATCAACCCCAGCTGATAGCTCCTGGGTCTCTAGGATTCCAAGTACACCTCTCAGCTTGTTGTTCAGGGAAAATGAACTGGGCTTCTAGCCTCAATATGGGTTGGACAAACACCTCGGCATCTCTGTAGGCAGCTGGGACATTCAAGAGAAATTAAGGGGCAAAACAAGGCTTCCAAAGTGAGCTCAGTATATGAGGATTCTGGATAGTAGGCACCCAGAGTTGGTTCAGAAGGACCTGAAAGGACCTCAAGCAAGTGTCACCAGTGTTTACAACTAGAAGTTGGCATGGCCAAGATTTTATAGTGGATTATTAGTTTATGAGAATTTCCAGGCCATTACAACCAACTCATTTATTTAATCATGCAATTGTTTAGCTAATACATACTACAGAGCACATTCATGAAACAAACAAAATAATAGTGTGTGCTCTTAACTGCTGAGCTATCTTATACATAAAATTTAAATGGAGTTCTGCCACACATTGTGATAATGGTACACCCAAGAACTGTAGACTGTCTAATAAAGACCACAGTGTGAGGCATGGGAAACCTCCCTTCAAGTTGTTGGTTAAGGGAGACCAAGAGACTCACAAAACAATATAGGTTATCTGTCATTGCCCTTGGTTGCCTCCCAGAACTTGAAGGCAAGACCCTATTGATAAAGAAAGCATATACTTCAGACATAGTACTTGGAGGAACTGAGCTGGAACTAAACCGGAAGCCTCCTCCCTAGGACTAGCTCTCATGGTATCAGAGGTGACATGCAAGTTCTCCAAGGGGAAAAAAGCAATCAATAGTCTTACCCAGCTGTAAAGCCAATGAAACATAACAATGACTAGTCTTGCAAGGTATCTCCTCCAATAATGCAATAGTGACCTTTTTTTTTGTATTGGGGGTAACCAACAGCTGTCTAATTGGACCTAAGGCCCACTCAATAGGAAAGAATTCATATTCATATCTAGTACTCTAAACCTAGTGAAATACCCATGACTAGAGAAATCATAGACCCTGGAGAAGAAACTACTACTGCCAGTTTCCTAAACCAATAGAATTTGTAGCTGTGTTCTAAATACTTATCCTTACACCTAAAGATAAGGGGGTATATATTTTTGCAACAAATGGAGACTATTACAGAGATCCACAACTGGCCAAAATGCAGAGACTAAGAGACCATGGGGTCACTTGACAGCCCCAATTCTCTCTCTCTCTCTCTCTCTCTCTCTCTCTCTCTCTCTCCTCTCTCTCTCTCTCTCTCTGTATATGTTGTATGTGTATGTAACAGTAATATTAAAGAAGAGGTCATATATTTGAGAGGGACTGGGAGGACGGACATGAAGGAGTTGGAGGAGATAGAGGGTGGCATGGAAATGATGTAAATATAATATTAATGTACAGAATCAAAAATAAGAATCAAAAATAAAAAAATATAAATTATTATAAAGATTTATTTTTATTTTTAGTTATTTGTATGTGTGTGTCTTTGTGTGGTATGTATACATGAGTACAGATACCTTCAGAGGCTGGAATGGAGCTGGAGTTACATATAATTATGAGCAGCCTGATGTGGGCTTTAGGAAGTAAACTCAAGTTCCTCTTGAAGAGCGGTATATAGTCTTGACCATTGAGCCTTCTTTCTAGCCCCGCTGCCAGGGACTTCTTAATTGGGGTTCTCTGGGTTACCTAGCCCACCCCAAGTTACTCCCCAATCCTGTCTATCTGCACCCTTTACTTCAGTTCTGGGAAATCCTGTAGCTTTCCCCACAGTTCAGGCTGCCCTCAGCCCTTACACCTCAGCTCCAAGGTGATCTCTTTCACAGACTGTTTCTTGGCCACCCCATTGCAAAACTTCCCCACCAGAATTCTACCTTTCATACTTATTTTTTTTTTCATTTTGTTGTTCACACAATTTTTAAGTGTGTATTTCTTTGCTTATTCATCCATTTCTGTTGTCCTCATTATACCTAAGCTCATCAGTAGGGAGACTATTCTTGCTAACTACTGCATATCTAGAGCCTACCAATTACAATGCCAGCACAATGTCAGTACTTGTTGGATGAATACAAGATGATAGTATTTAATAGTACGACCCTTTCCTGAACACTTTGGTCTCTCAGAGGGCATTAATTTCTTAAATAGCCTTACTGAGAGGTAAATGTACTTAAATCAGATACTAATTATTCAAAAATATTTTAGATTCTTGTATTAGAATATAATCTTTTGAATAACCTTAATAAGAATGTTATATCTTTTGTTTGTGACTTTATTGTGGTTGAAACACTCAATTTTCTTCAGTATCCAACATTGCAAAATTGAACCAATAAACCAGTTTTTGATCATATTAAAACTGGTATAGCTTATTTTTCTTTTGGGAGGCACAAGAACTAGTTCTGGAGGATTTTTCAACTGAAGATTTTAGATAAGATTTCATGTAACAGTGATATAATTGAAAATGGTACATGGTATCTTGAGATAAAAGACAGGTACATTTGACCATTCTTGTTAAAAACAAATTTCAGCTTTCCTTACTTTAGAATTACAGCTTTTCTTGAAAATAATTAAGCTGAATAACTTTTAGCATGTCATTTAATGATGACGTTTATTTGAACAACTAGTACCCTCAGTAACTTTGAAAACTGAAAATCGCTATGCATGATCATACCTGCATAAAAAGAAAAATAAAGTGTACAGTCTCTAAAATCTGCTTTAAATGCAGTAAAACAAGATTAAATTACCCTAATTGGGAGGCAAGCCTGTCTGTTTAGTGACAAATTGACTTCTAGCGTTACTTTAGATATACAATATCACTATTTTTGTGTCTGTAGTCACATTACTGGGATAATTTGGAAAGAGAAAAGCAGACTATATCTTCAGAATCATGTAAATGTATTTTTGGTAATTATCATAGTCACTCTTAACATACTTTAGCTATAAGGTGGTTCTATAATTATCTGTAAAGAATTTTCTGCACTTCACCTTTAATCAGGGTAAATATTTACCTTTAGTATATAATTTCCCTAATTAACTTTTAAATTGAATAAAGTAGATATTTGGCTGTTACTAGTTGTAATTATGCAGATTTTAATGAATATTGAAGAAATTGATAGGTTTTTGCTTATTTAGTTTATTTTATACAGTTACTAGGAAAATCTTTGAATCTTTGTGTTCATATTCTCTGTTACAGTTCTACTCTACTATGAAAAACTCTCTGCAAATTTGACTGGTTACTCCCCAGTAAGTATTTCTTATTCTATCTCATGATTTTGTTTTGATTTGTATAGTGTACAAGCTTTGGGAAGGTAGAGTTGGATTAATTATGGGTAATTATGGGTGGGTTTGCCAGGTAAGAGGCATGAAGGGAGAATGAGGACAAACTACATGAGGAGTTTTAAAGAGAGTTGCGGAGACTGAGGCCCAAGGTTTCCTATGAGGTTATTGATCAGTTGTGAGGCAACTATGCAAAAAATTTATGGAAAGAGAGGAGACTTGGAGAATTCAGGATATCTAAATTATCAATTTTATGTTTTGGTGATGAAACATTTGAACAATATACCTGTGGGAATATGAGAACTAATGAAGCCAGTGCAATGGAATTGAAGGTCATTAGAAGTGAGGCAGCTTCAAGGTTGAGGTCTGAAATATTGTCTAAGTTACCCATATAGACATTGGCTTTGTTCAGAAAATAGCAGAGCTTCAGAGCAAGACAATGAACCAAACTTAGGAAGACCAACTGGCAGAGCACAGCAATGGAGAGGATTTGGCAGTATGTGTGGACTGGGGCTCTATAGACAGGTGGAATACTAATTTTTTGGAAAATGGTGCTGGAGAATAAGACTATAAATCCTTGCCCTTGGCCTCTATGTACCTAGGCCAGGGAACTTATTGAGGGTCTTGTCTGTAGGGAGATTCAGGTTTTAGATAAAGATTGAAAACAGTCAATGAAGAGGAACTATTCAAAACAGTGTGTTGGTCCATATTTCAGTCATTACCTAAGCAATGTGTCTATGGGAAAAGAGGAGCAGGAAGTTGAGCTACAGTGGTATAAAGATGTAGTGAAAGTACTGGGAATGGACAGAAGGTAGAAGAGATTTTTACACTTAAGGATCTGCTCAGGGAAAAGGGAATGAGATATAAGACTTGCAGATCTGACAGTTGCCTGGAACAACAGGGTAAGCCTGTGAAATCAGCTACAGTGTAGAAGGGAGGGTCTGAACTGGGTGTTGGGCTTCAAGGGTGTATATGAGTGTGTGTGTGTGTGTGTGTGTGTGTATGTGGTTTCAGGGCTCTATAAAAGGTTCTGAGATATAGTCTCCAGAATCAGTCAACAGCCCTGGTCTCCCGCCCCCCTTTTCTTCTCCATGACAGGATTTGTATTTTTTGAGTGGATGTGAGAGGTCAAATCACTCCTCTGCTGATGAGGGATTCAGCCAAGAATACTACTGTCAGTGTCCTAGTCCTGTCTCCAATGCATGCCACTAACAGAGTTCTTGTAGCATTTCTACAAGAGTCTATATTGGACATGATGTCCTTGTAAAAATGGAAAATATTTAGAGCAAAATAATTTTATTAACAAGTTTTATTAATGGCTGTCAGGCTTTTCCAAGCATAGGTACATAAAGACAAATACAACAGTTTCTCCTCTAAAGAAGCACTCAGTTGAATAGAGAAGAGCTGTACAATGGGACTCTGACAACTGTAATATATTATGTCAAAGGGTGTAGTAGAAAGTTGATGTATTACCTAAAAAATTTCAGGCTAAAAAGCAAACAAAAATCCCTTTTTAGCATAACTATCTTTATGACTTAGGAAAGACAGCAGACATTGATGCTTGTTAGTCATGTGGCTATGTCAACACAGCTGTTGAGAACATTCTTCAATGTGATTCTTCAGTTTCTTCTATCCTAAAAAAGTGATCGGATATCAGTGGGATTGAGGCCAGTCTGGTTTACATAGCAAATTCCATGCTAGGTGGGGATACAGCAAAACCTTTTCTCAAGAAAAGGTGATCATATATTGAAGAAAATTAGACATTTAATTTGTGTGAGCTTTCTTGGTGAAATTCTTTCAAACTTTAAAATTTTTCCCCTTTTAATTGAATTTTTAAAAATTTCATACAGTATTTTTTATTGTATTTAGATTCCCTCCCCTGTCTGCATTCTTCTTACTACCTCCTCATTTTCGTGTGCTCTATTATATATGTAACATATATATAATATATATCATATATATGGTGTGTGCAGGTTTCCTCGTGGGTCCAGCCCATGAGGGACTGTAGGTAACGAGGGTTCTGGCTGAGGTGGGGGCTAGCGGTGCAGAGTCAACACACAGATACCAGGAGTCGGGTGGAAGCAGGCACTAGGGGAGGTGCTGCAGACTTGTTTATTGCTGGAAAGGGCAGGCCTTATATATCTCTCCCCGGCCCCCAGTGTCCCATAACCTAGTGTGTCACTCCCTGATAGATCCCTTCATCCAGGCCACTTGTGTCATCCATCTCTAGGTCTGGGGGCAGATTAGGTTGGCTCTTTTGCAGAAGTGTGGGCTGCGCTCTGAAGGTGGAAGCTGTGTTCTCTAGTGTGACCTGTGCTTAGCCTGGCACTTCCTCTCCTACATATCCATCCCTTTTTATTAAAGGTCATTGAGAGCAAGGTTCTGTGCCTCAACATAGTTGACCCCACCTCAGAGGGCACCAAGCTTGATGGACTGTGCCTGTCTTAGGTCTTCCTGACCATCAGGGTCTTACCCATCATTGACTACCAGCCCTTGAAGGGTGTGACCTCTGGCATGACCATGTGAGGGAGGAGGAGGGCAAGAAGTTACACAACCACTTCTCAGATGTCAGCAAACCAGACATGCTGGACTTCAGGGGGTTGGTTGAAGTTTGGATCCTTGAGCAAGTCTTGAGAACCTGATACACTGAGTAATTTACTTGGTTTTGTCTGTGGAAGAATAGAAGAAGGCATTTTATGAGCAAGAAAAGAATTAAGACTATGATACCCAAGAGTAAATAAGTAATGATCCATGATGGGTCAAACAAAGCTTTTAAGTTCAACCAAAGTTTGTTGAGGAACCCAGAGTTTATATCTAATGTCTGAGCCCGTGTATAATTTAGGGAGATGATCTGGTCAGTGAGCAAGGTAGAGTAGTTGAGAAACTTTTGGCTCCAGTGGCCATGGATGTATTGTGAGGGTTCCATGCTGGCCCTAGTGAGGTTACCTACTTTGTAAGGTGTGGGCTTTGAACCATGGGTCACAGGCCATTAACGTCATCTGTAGGAGGTCTACCTGTTGTTGGATGACAGAAATGGCCTCGAAGAGGTGTTAATTAATAAGAGATTGAGTGTGTAAGGCTGCAGAGGTTTTGTATATGACCTCATTGAGTGTTTCCACAGTAGTGGAAGATTGAGTGATAGCAACAGCAGCAGTGGTGTCAGCTCCTAAGGAAAGGATAATGGCAGTGACAATTGCCACAATAATACCAAAATCTGTCTTGACCCAGGGGAAGGGCTGGATAGTCATCTGTTCCATGAGGGTGACAGCATGGAAATGAGTGGCATTAGGAATGGGAACCCAGATTGCTGTGGGTTCACACACAAAGAGAACAAGAGAGGCAAGGAAAATCCAGTATCCTGAGAGAGTGCAGTTAACGAGGGAGCAGTTAAGGGTATCCCCTGGGTTGTTCGAGAAATTAGCAAGGAGCAGAGCAAATGGTGGTCAAACACAAACAAGCGAGGAGATTGAATGGGAGATGTTAACAGAGACTTCATTAGGTGTCCAAGTTGGGTCTGTGGCACCCGAGGAATCCATTTCTGAGTTATCACCCATATAGGTACCATTAAAGATGTCTCTACCTAATACAAAGAAGAGAAGATGCAAATCCAGGCAAGCCGCTGGCCTGCAGAGCTCCCAGGCCCCCATGACAGTGTCTTTACTGGGGTCAGGGTAGACATAGGAGTAAGGTTTCGTAGAGACAAGGTGTCTCCAGGCTGCCAGGGAGGAAGACTGTGGGCAACCATCATAATCCGTAGTAAAGAGGAGTGTACTTCCAGGAGTGAGTGGGAAGCAGTGTTTCCATGGAACAGGAAAACGCAATGTGGTGGGAAGTTTATGGGTGGGCAGGTGCCAGGTCCATGGAGGACACCTGACCCTTGTGGGGGAGGGGTGGTGGCCCCAGGGGGCATGAAGGACACTGTAGTCTCAGAAGTGTCTTTTACTAAGGGAGACCAGATTTTGAGGCCCCATAAGGATCCCTGGTTCTGGTTTCCACGAAAGTCACCTGTTGTGATGTTAAAGAGGGAGTGACAGTGAGAGACATTAGGAGAGGAGGGGTTAAGGACTGGGCTGAAGCAGAGTGATCCTGCAAGGGACCATGTTCCATTTATGGGAACGGATGCATGAATCAATTCCATGGTGGGGAGACTGAGGGATTCATTAGTAGTAAAGAGAACTGGGAAAGCAGGTGACTGTTCATCTACAGGGAGGATCAGAGGTGGTAAGGGGACCAGTGCCCAGAGATCTGAAGCCTGGGGAGAAGCATAGCCAAAGGACAAAAGGGTGCCAAAGATAATGAAGCCAGAAAAGGATGTCATGGCTTATCAAACTTGCAGTCCGGCCCAGGCTCCAGATGAGCTTCTGTAGCTGGTGAGATGTCTCTTGATGGAATCCAGATGGGGGTTGTAGCATCCTGTGGAAAATACAAGTGTATCCTCTTCCTTGTGTCAGGATGGGGGCTGGTTTCTGCCACACGGATGAAATAGGATCCCTCCATCTAACTAGTGGCAGAGGCGTAGCCCAAGGCAAGAAGGACCAATGTTTGCATGCTGGACTGAGACCCTGGTCATCAAACATGAGGAAATTAAGGCGGAGAAAAGCCTCAGTAAGAGCCAGATGAGGGTCACGTTTGGCCTCAGCCAAGGGGCTTTTAGCCAGGAGGGACTTAAGTGTCCTGTTGGTTCTTTTGACAATGGCTTGTCCTTGCAGGTTATAGGGAATACCAAAGGTATGTTTGATTTCCCAGGAGGAAACAAATATTGAATTCTTGAGAGAACTAAGCAGGCCCATTATCAGTCTTAAGTGCCCAGGGTATGCCCATGATTAACATGGCAGGTTTTATAGCTTTAATGGCATGTATAGTCTTCTCCCCTGAGAGAGTTAAAGTGGGGTCTGAGGTAGAGGCAAGGGGGGCCCTTCCTTATCTGGTTCAACCTCAGGGCTGGTTCCCATATCAAGGTCAGCAGGGGTTGAAGTAATGGTGAGGTCTACACTGGCCTGATCCTGACAATGCTTATTGTGGGCTGAAACTACTTCTTCAGGGGAGGAGGACTTAGGGCTGGCAATGATGGTTAAAAGGATCGGGACAAATGAGGCAGGGGGAACGACTCCCAATCCTACTTCCATTTTTCAGGCCAAGAAAAGGACCTGCATCCATAGGTCAGGATCGCACATATTCTCGGGAGAGACCCAAGGGGCCAAGTTAGTGGCTTCATCCCAGAAATTTTCAATATCTTTCTGTTTAACTTTCAGTCCCTGAGTTCTAAGGAGCGATTTGAGAGCTGCCGTTTGTGGCTCCTTGCACTGTGGTGGTAAGTTGCCCATCGTGGGAAGGTCCCATGAAGGGAAACTCACCACAAAAGTAAAAGGCAAGGGTGACTACCAAGAGGGCACAAATGAAGCAAACAAGGACTGTGAGCCACTCGGACATAAGCCGCCCTGACATGAAAAGATGTATTGGATCCAAACGTCTTGTGCTTAGTGAGGGGCTTTCGAAGGCCATGACACCTTTGGCCGTATGCTCACATGGTGTCTCCAGGACAGGCAACAGTATGACCCGAAGCTTGGGCTCTGAGTTTGGGGTGGATCGGCCCTGATGTGAACTCACCAGGACAAGCTGGGCTTTGGGACCACGCAGCAGAGTATGCCTTCATGATTTAATAACAAATATGACAAACAGGGTAGAGGGGTCAGAGGAGGGGGCTACTTGCTCACCCTTGAGCAGCCGAATGGACAGACAAAACCCTGGGCCTACTCACTGAACGAACAGAAGTTGGGGGCGTCGCCAATGCCAGGGGGCCTGGAACATTGTTTGGACGCCAGCTGTTGCAGGTTTCCTTGTGGGTCCAGCCCATGAGGGACTGTGGGGAATGAGGATTCTAGCCGAGGTGGGGGTCAGTGGCCCAGAGTCAACACACAGACACTGGGAGTCAGACACCTACTGCAGGCACTAGGTGAGGTGCTGCAGACTCTTTTATTGCTGGAAAGGGCAGGACTTATATATCTCTCCCCCGGCCCCCAGTTTCCCATAAGCTGGTGTGTTGCTCCCTGATAGATCCCCTCATCCAGGCCGCTTGCATCATCAGTCTTTAGGTCTGGGGGCAGATTAGGTTGGCTCTTTTGTGGAAACACGGGCTGTGCTCTCAAGGTGGAAGCTGTGTTCTCTAGTGTGGCCTGTGCTTCGGCCTGGCACTTCCTCTCCTACAATATGGTATATATCATGTATCATATATATATATATATATATATATATATGTATATTATGGCCTATACAATTAATTTTGCATTCCCCAAATGTTCTTCCTTGTGGATCCATTCACTGGAACCTAGTTAACTTACCAAGAGTCATATCCTTAAAAGATACTGACTCTCCCCTTCCCAACAGCCATCAGTTTTCAGCCATTCCTCTGATAGGGTTGGGATTTCTTACCCACTTCCCCACATCTATTTGTTGATTATTTACGTATGTATGTATGTATGTATGTATGTATGTATGTATGTATGTATGTATGTGTGCAATGCCCATGGTGCCCAGAATATGACATTTGATCCCCTGGAACCGAATTTATGGATGGTTGTTAACTGACCTGTGGGTGCTGGGACCTGAACCCTCTGGAAGAAGAGCCAGTATTCATAATAGGTAAGCCATCTCTCCAGCCCTAATCCTTTCACATTTTAAACAGAGCCTGAGCCTGCTTTGGTGGAAAGAATTTTTTAACATCAAATTTATGTCTGATGCAGCCTTGCCTTTCTGTATTATTCATGTTCTTGTCACTGTAACAAAATTCCCAAGAAAATCAACTTAATGGAGGAAAACTTTATTTTGTTTCATGGTTTCCAAAGTCACAGTCCATGGGGCTCCACTGTTCTCAGCCCTGGGCAAGGGTATCATGGGGGAACCTGGGGGGGAGCAAAGCTGTTCACTGCATGGCAGCCAGGAGAGACAGTGGGGGGGGGCAGAAACACACACACATACAGAGAGAGAGAGAGAGAGAGAGAGAGAGAGAGAGAGAGAGAGAGAAGCTTTTTATAACAAAGCCCCTTCACCCAAGCTCATTTACCTATGGCTTTACAAATGAATTAATCCAGTCTTGGTGTCCAATCTCCTTCTCAAAGCCTCACCCCTACACTGGGGATCAACTCTTCAAACATGTTCTTTCAGGGGATATTTATGATCCAAGCCACAACAATTTCTTTTAAATCTGGATCAGATATCCTACAGAGTTATTTGCTGTTTGCTTGGAACTGTAATTACCAGGCTCTACCTTGTCCTGAAGCCTCCAGCCCACCAGTAATTGCCTTGCTTCAGATTTTCTCCTTGGCTCCTAGAAAGTACCCTTAGAAGAGAAAATCTTCACCAGTGACACATCTGACAGAAGATTAATATCCAGAATATACAAAGAATTCACAAAACAAAGAAACAAGAAAAAAAATGGCCCAATAAAAAGATGAGCTAAGGACCTGAACAGAGTTCTCAAAGGAAGAAATAAAAATGGCTAAGAAACACCCTTAAAAGTGTCCAATATCCTTAGTAATAAGGGAAATGCAAATTGAAGCCACTTTAAGATTTCACCTTACCCCAGTCAGACTGGCTAAGAGCAAGAGAACAAAAGACATGAACTCCCAGCAAGCACGTAGAGAAAGGGAAGCGGAAAGAGCAGATCATTCACTACTGGGAGGATAGCAAACTCATGCAACCACTATGGAAAGTGGTGTGGAGAGCTCCTAAACAACTGAAAATGAGTCCTATGATCCAGTTATACCACTCCTTGGCACATACCCGAAGGACCTACCTATTACAGATATACTTGTCCATCCATTTCTGTCATTGCTCTTTTCACAATAGCTAAGAAATGTAAACAACGTGAATGACCCTCAACTGGCAAGTGGATAATGAAAATGTTGTACATAATGGAGTTCTACTTATTGGCAAAGAAAGACGAAATCATGAACTTTGCAGGCAAATGGGTGGAACAAGAAAATGGCCTACTACTAGATGAAGTAACACAGACTCAGAAAAATAAGCCGCATATGTTCTCTTTCATTTGTGGATCTTGGCTCCAAATCCTTATATAGAGTATATATTGTGATGTAACCACAGGATCCAAGAAAAATAAAGGGAACCATGGAATTAAAGGGAAAGAAAGAGGCAGTGAGAGAGGCACAGTAGCAAACAGATGTTACCAGGGGGAAATGGGGATGATGGAGGTATTCAGCTGGGAAGGGAGGAGGGAAAAATATGCAAGGAACCATGGGAGTAAGGGCAAAAAGGGAGCTCAAGGGGCGGGGGTGATAGGAGATAAGTATTATCAAGGGGGAAAATGAGGGTACTGAACTGAAGACGGAGGAGGGAGGAGAGAGAGAGAGAGAGAGAGAGAGAGAGAGAGAGAGAGGAGAAACAAAGCTTAAGTGGTTTGTAAAACCAGAGGGAAATGTATTAGCTCAAAAATCTACTGAAAAATACACATATGATATCTGAACATGGGTGAATGTGTATACCTGAAGGCTACATAACAAGAAACACAGTGCCAGATGAGAGAAACCGCTCTTCAAGTTGTTGGTCAGGGTAGTCCAAGGGATTCCCAAATAACAGCCTTTGATTACTTCCCAGAATTGGAAGGAAAGATGCTATTGCTGAAGAAAGACATACTTTGGACACAGGATTTGGGGCAATGCAGCCAGAACTGACCTGGAAGCCTCATTCATGAAGACTAGCTCTCATATTTCTGGAAGATACTATACAAGCTGCTCAGGGAAAAAAATTCAACCAGTGTTCCAACTCCAGCTTTAAAATCCGATAACCACAACAATGAGTGATGCACCAAATAATCTCTACCTGGGCAGTAATGGCACTTTTATCTTGGGGGTAATCAACAGCTGTGTATTTGGACTTAAAGTCCTTTCATTGGGAAGGAACTCATGGATGACACTATAAACACAGTCAAGTTCACATGACTGGAGAGGTGATAGATCCTAGAGAAAGCTCTATCTCTGTCATATCTCTAGATAAATGTAATTTCTTACTCTAGGCTAAATATGGATCCTTATATTCACAGACAAGTATACCATTTACCACTCATCAAAGAAGCTTCTTTTTGCAACAGATGGAAGCTACTGTAGAATACCACAACTGGTCACACACAGGGAATAAGGGTCCGTGAAATGCCCCTCCCTAAGAGACACATGTAGAGTGGAACTTCATACCTAAGGCTCACAGAACATAGTGGAGCAGCAGATAGAATACTAATGCATCTCTCAACTCTTACCAGACAAGCTTCTTCATGCAACAGGATGCAATGCACACAGAAGGCCACAACTGGTCAAAGTGTAGAGAATAAGAGACTGCAGGGTACATGTCCCTAGGTAGGAATCCTATATTGAACCTCACCTACCCATGGCTCAGTGACCATTGTGGAAGAGGGAACAGAGAGATTATAAGAGCCAGGGCTCATGCATGATCATAAGGAAACAGACTTCTAGGCCTCTGGGAATTTGCTTGTATGAACTTGCAGAAATGGAAACAGCATGCACAAGACTCAATGCAAACTCAGACAAAAACCCAGCATAGAACTGTGGAAATGGGCAGCAGGCCTCAACCTTAGCTGAGGAGCTATTGGCAGCTGATTACTGCTGGGTTGGGAGAAGGTGATCTTTAATAGAGTAGGCTCTACATAGGCTGACTAGACTCCAGTGGATGAACTTGCATTGAGGGATATCTGGATACAAAAACTTGACTGGATAGGCCTTAACATATATGACAGAAATCCAGTGGGAGGGACTGTGGAGGGTGAGGATGGGAGAGGGTGTCTAAATATTATTAAGATGTATTGTATTAAATGCACAAAAATTCAATAAAAATATACATTGAGAAAAAAGAAAATAACCCCTGGAAGTTCTAATTTGGCCATTTGATGTTATAGCTTATTCAACACAAGCTGTGCAGTATTCTTGAGAAGATAAATCTAAGACTGTCTTGTGTAGGGCTAAACCTACCTTCCTGAGAGGTGAGGATATACGTATTTTATGGCAAACCTGAAGATTACTCATATAGTCACCTAGTTGACCATTCTGTTAGCTAGTTAGGATATTTCTGTTTTAATATTCGTGGACACTAGGAAGTACAGCAGCAGATTCTTCAACACTCAAACTTCTTTTGCTGGAGGTTTCCTTCTTCGTTGACTTCAGGAAGTCTTCCCCTGCCTCTAATCTGTTTTTACTTTTCTCAAGTTGCTCTTGACTCTATTTCTAGTCGCCTTTCACTCTGATTATTAATGTTTTTTTCTGTCTTTGGTTGTTTTCTTATTTAACTCGCTTCTCCACGTTTTCCTGTCCTTACTCATCTTTTAAAGTATAGGAAATTTATTCTCTCCACTACTCTATAGAAGAAGGGCTTGGGCTCTATCCTACTGCTGAATCTTTTTAACCTGGTTTTCAGTGTACTTAACTTTCTTTTTTTTTTTTTTTGTCTTAGACATACTCCCTACAGTGGGTAGTTTGGGTCAAGTTCAGTAGAAGCCAAGACCTGCTGTAAGTTACAAATTTCTTCAGACATGACTTAGTACTAATCACCATGTTTAGTGTCCTTTTCCTTCAAAATTACGTGACTCCCAAAATCTTAGTGTTAGGGTCCGTTTGAGCCTCTTTCTTCTTTTGCCTTAACAGCAAGTACACATGTTCTGGGTTCTATGAGGGGGCTTCTATCCCCTTTTCACATTAATGGAGTCTGATGGAAAGGGCCAGTTATCTAGACATTTAGGTTATGACCCATTTGGGAACTCATTACAGTCAAAATATATTTTCTATTAAAAAACTCTGCTTGTTGAACCATAAAGAGAAAAGTATCAGAGGTAATTTAAGTAGTGGTGATACTCAATGTGAAGAATGACTTAAGTCTAAGGTTTATACCAAGAAAACTGTTATTTTGTTTGGCAATTTCAATTATTTTATACTGGCATAAAACAGAATTTGGTATATATTTGGTTGGTCTTGGACCTCAGTCAAGACAGTGACGTTATCAAAATCCTCCAGCCTGCTTTTCACTGCTTGTTCAGACTTTCTTATTTCATGCCTGATGAAGTTCAATGGAATATGTGTTGATTTCTGTCATTTCTATCTTTTCTTCTTCAACTTTGTCCAAAAGGAGCTACTGAGATAGCTTTTCTTAACCAAAAGTACAGTGAATAGTGGCTGATGATGGAATATTTACTTAAATTTAAATCAAAAGTTTAATCTGTTGAATTTTAAAATAAGAATTCATAGCTATATCTAATTATCTAACTGCCAAGCCCAGCCTTTTGTGTTGGCTCTTTTCCTTACTTTCCAAAAGTTCTCATCTCACCTCATTTCAATTAGACGTAATCATTTCAACTGAAGGACACTGGGCAACCCAATCCATCTAGTCCATCCAGTCAAACTAAACCAGTCAGGTTCTTTTCCTTTCTAAATCATCCTAGAATGTCTTATTGAGTACTTTTACAGAATCTGCTTCATACATTTTATGAACTTCCAGTTTTAAAAAATCCAGTATGTTTCTCCTTTGCCCTGAAAGCTGTATTATTTCCAAAGGTTGAGGCCATTTTCTCTTAAAATCTTATGTAAGATTTTGACTTTTCCCCAAAGCTTGTTCAAAATGTTTAGGATAGAGTATATAGGGAATTGTTAAGTTTTGTTTTAAATTATCCAATAAGTTTATTAGAAAAGCCTTGAAGCTCTTCCCATTGATTCACTGTTCTATGAATAACAGTACTCTGCATGCTTGTTTTTTTTTTTTTTTTTACTCTCCTATAAATATCTCTTGCTCTGTATGATATTGAGCTTTGGTTTTGGTACTGGAATGGGAAATCAGTCACCTCAATTAATTTGGCATTGCGGTTTTACCAAAAGGGAAGAATGAAAGGAACATGGGACTTGAAATTCTGGGCTAGTGCTACCTATAAGACAGTGTACTGGCCTATATACAAGACTGAACTATTATAAAATTATGATTATTTCTTGGTTTTAATTTTTTCCTCTTCTATTATAATAAAATTAAGAGTAGTATTTGAATTACCCCCTCAGAGAGCTTAGTAAGTCCTGAATATGTCTTGAGCATATTGTTGGGAGAACAATCTGTATCTTCCAGAGGATTCTATTCTTTAAAAACAGGATCTGGGCATGGTGACTCACACATGTAATCCCAGAATTTGGAGATTGTCAAGAGTTCAAGGCCAACAAGTCTGGGCTATATAGTGAATGAGGCAGACAATAGTCCTTGTCACAAGCAGAAAAGAAAAATAAGAAAAAAAATAGTAGGGTCCTCTTCCACACTTGTATCACTTTAGTCAGTTAAATCAAAGACGCACTTACAGAGTGTGCTGCTGTGTTCAAGCAAGGAAAAAAGTGAGATGACGGAGACAGGATCGTGAGGGCTTGCTGTGGTGTTTGGATATTAGAAGTCATTTTCCAAAGGAGATGTTTTTCCATCTGATTGTGTAAGTGTTTAGATGCAGGCTCTAACAGTACTGGAGTAGCAGAGACAGGGAAATAAGTGTTGGTAGAGGTGACTTCAGAGGGTTGCTTTGAAGGCAACATTGATTTTTAAATATTGAATGATAAGTGAAGAGCTCATTAGAAATAAGATTAGAAAGGGCAAAAGAAATTTCATATCTGAAGGAAAAGTATCAGAAAGGTCAAACCTATTCCTACCTCCAAGTTCTGGGTGTATTAAGGTCTGAAATTGTGATGTGATTGCAAGTGCCAGCTCAGAGAAGCTCAAGAAACAACTTATCTTACATGAATTTCTGTTCCTTCCTTAAAATAGTTTTGTTAGGGAAAGATGTAAACTGTTAACTTGTCAGAATGGCTTAATAAATCCCATTGTACCCACCAGCGAGATTAAAATATCTCAAACTCATGGCTTATCCTATTTATAAGCTATATTCCTGGCTCTTAACTTTCTCATTTATTCCTTAAATATTTTGGTATATATCTTGAACAGATACAGAATCGTTTTGTTATCACATATTTAATGCAATTATTAGACACCATTAGCAATACTTCACATTATTCACTATTTACATTGCTTTCTTAAAAGTGTCACCTTTATTTATAGTTTCAGTCATTATCCAGGTATGATTTAGAATGCACCAATGGTTCATGTGTTTCTCATGGCTTTCTCAACTTACAGATTGTTCCCACTTCCTTTCTCCCTCTTGTAACTGATCAAGGAAGAAACAGAACATTTTTCTCTAGAGTTTTCCACACTCTATATTATGCTGACTGCCTTTGCATGTTGTGTTTTACATCCTCCAGAGTTTCCTGTAGTGGCTGGACAAGCAGAATTTGTATATCTATGCAAATGCATATATGCTTTTATAGTATTTTTTTTTCCTGAGGAAGAAACAAGACTACTCAGTAGGAAATGTGACAGTCTTCCCTCAGAATAACATGTCTGATTGTCTTTCTTTTCTTGTGATGGCAACAGCTACTGCTGAAGCCCTAGACTTAAAGCTTATCACAAAATGTTGAGTCTCTAATGTTATTATTCATTCTTCATTCACTGGCTTCAACACTTATATAAAGAGAAACCTTTTATGTACTTTAGAATTATCTGTGGTATTGTTCAAACAGGAAATTCAGGATAAAAGACTGATATTTTGTTCCTTTGCCTACTTAAAAATAATTGTTTGATTTAATAATATTCTCACGTGGGGACCAGTTCTTAATATTATCACAAAATTTTTGATGTACGTAAGCTTTTTGTAAATTATTGCTCATCTTAATCCTAAAATACAGTTTTAAATTTGGTTTTTATCATTTGGTGTCTTATCCAAATGATGGGTAGCTCCAAATATGAAGCCAATTTGAATACAATTTGAATTATTTAGAAAAAAAATGAGCTGCCCCCCAAATTCTGTGTTCATGCTTCTTTTGCAACATTGGCATTTTATTTGTATAAAAGTATAGAAATATCTAAGCACACAGACACTGCCCAAAAAAGAATGTCTACAACTTTTTAGAAAATACAAAGGATGTGGGTGAAAAGAAAATGTTTTATAATTATTAGTACCATTATTTTGAGATGGGATCTCATGTAGCCCAGATTGGCCTCAGAACTTTGTATATGACCAAGGATGGCCTTCAAGTCCTGATCTTCCTGTCTCTACCTCCTAATTTCTGAGATTACAGGTATGTGCCACCTAGTATTACTGAATTCAGCTTAATCTGTGACTTGAAATCCTGTAGGACTGCTCTTATGAAATTGAGTGCATCAGAGTTTGGTGCATATATGTTCATGATTTTAATGTCTTCATGATCTATTGTTCTCTTCATCAAAATTAAGTCACCTTCTTTATCTTTCTGATTAATTTTAATTTGAACTCTGTCAGATATTAAATCACAATGCATTGTTTCTTAATGCCATTTGATTGAAATATTTTTCCATCCTTTCACTCTTAGTTAGTACCTAACCCTGAAGGTGAGAGGACTTTCTTGCAGACAACAAAAGATGGACTTTGTTTTTTACTAGTCGGCATCTTTTGATTGGAGAGTTGAGATCATTGATAGTCTAAGTTATTATTGAAAGACATGTATTGGTTACTGCCACTGTAATTTCTCTTTGTGGTCTTGGTCCCATTTTTTTGTGTGTAATTATGACTTCATTTGTTTCCTTTCTGTGTCCTCTTGGGTGTGGTCATTCCTCTCTTCAGTCCTTTGTAGTTACTTTCAGTATTGTCTGTAGGGCTGGTTTTGTGGACATGTATTCTTTTAGCCTATTTATATCATGGGAAAATTTTCTTTTCCCTATGTCTATGCTAGACAGTTTTTCTGGGTAAAGTATTCTGGTTTGGCATCTATGATCATTCATAACTTGAAATGCTTTTCTCCAGGCTATTATGACTTTTATAGTTTGCATTGAAAAGTCAGCTGTAATTCTGATGTGTTTTATTTTATATGTAACTTATTTGTCTCTTGCACTTTTCAGTTTCTCTCTCTCTCTCTCTCTCTCTCTCTCTCTCTCTCTCTCTGATTTGTGTGTCTGCTTGAAGATGTGAGTGCTTTTACTATGCTATGCCCTGGGGAGTTTCTGTTGTAGTCCTGTCTATTTGGTGTTCTATATGCTTCTTCTATCTGTATGGGTACATCTTTCCTTAATTCAGGGAATTTTCTTCTATAATCCTGTTGAAGATTTGGTCAATGTTACTGACCTGAGATTCTTCTCCTTTCTCTATTGCCTATGATGTGTAGATGTGATATTCTCATGATGTTCCACATTGCCTGCATATTCCATTGCTGTGTTTTTAATATTTTTTCATTTGCTTTGCTTGAATGATTCAATTCTTCAACCTTATCATCTGGTCTTGAAATATTGTTTTCCTTTTTCTTTATTCTGCTGGTAAGACTTTACCCTGTCTTTTCTAACTGGCTTATTGAGGTCTTCAATTTCATCTTCATTTCAGCCTGAGCTTTTTAAATATTTCTTTCTCTTTCATTGAATTCACTTTTCTAATCCTGAATTGTCTTTGTCATTTCATTCATCCATGTTTTTGTAGGTTCTTTAACTTTAGTCAGAAGTTATCCTTTTCTCTTTGAGTTGTTTGTGTCTTCTTTAAATTTGGTGAATTCTTTGTTAGGCTTATGATTGTTCTTTTATATCTGTATTCTGGGGGTACCCCAGGAAGTTCTCATTGTAGAACACTCCTACCGGACTGGTGGGTTTGGGTGGGTTATATTGGTTTTTCATATTATTTGTGATTTTTCACTGTGGCCTGGGCATATGGCTTTTTTTTTTTGGTTGTGTGTCTGATATGAAACTCAAACTTGCCTCTGTTGACTTGCAGTTTGATTTTGTTTATGTTGTAGATGTTGCTTGGTTGTTTTCTCATCAGGTAGGAATAATTAGTTGATATGTGCTTCAGGTTCTCTATTTTGATTTTCTTTATTGAATTGACTGGGTGGATCCAGTCAGGCCAGTCAGAAGCTCTATAGGAGGGCAAAGGAGCCCTTGTTTGCTGAGAAATTTTATTATAAATACATGTTGAATCTGCTATTCCTACAATAACAATGGGTCCAGATACATTATCCATTTTATAATTCTTAGGTATTATTTCTTACTGTTTTGTCAATGATAGTATCTGTGTTCCTGAGGCATAGAGATAGTCTGTAGTTTTTATTTTTTGTTTTAGTACATTTTTGTATGTGAACTCTTTTTCTGGTTTTGGTATCAGGATTATGCTTGCCTAACTAGATGAGCTGAGAATCTAGTAATTTCATCTACATATAGCTAAATGGAATTGATTAATTTTAGCAGGGAACTTCATATAGGTTGATAACTAGATTGCACAGCTATGGTTTAAAAAAATCAATATTGGGGTTTCTGCTTCTACCATTGTTATATTTAATAATACTATATACATTTGTGAAAGCAATTCTCTTGACCTTTTATCCTCAGTAGATGCTTGATAAATTTTAATTACCAATAATTATAATTGCAATCGTAATATCATCCATATATATTTGAGACATGGTCTTGCTACATAGCCTGGTCTGGTCTTGAATTCAAGATCTTCCTGTTTCTGACTCTTGCATTCTGTGATTCCTAGTTTGTAAAACCATACCCAGCTTAAATACCACATTTTGAACCTGTGTTGTGCAGAAAATAGTTTTATGTAAAACATCCCAGGAAAGATTAGTCATAATGTATTTGAACCTAATTATGTGACATTTTACTATATAATCATTTTGATTAAAATGGAATTTTAAAGGTATGAAATAACTTTAGAATAGCTCTTTGAATTCTATCCCTGAATTTTTCTCAATGACTATCATAGTTATAAGGCCTCATAAATATGATTTTCTTTTATTCCTCTTAATATTAACCTTCATGAGAAGGGAAGACTAGAAGCTAAAACCTTGAAAGTCTGAAATTCTTCCTCTCCTGTGTTCTTGGTCATGTGAAGTATTCATTTAACTTAAGGGGAGGTGTCTAAGAATCAGCATCAGCATCTAGAAGTATTAGTAGTCAAAAATCATTCTTTACTGTGTAAATTTTATCATTGCTATGACCTGATGCCTGAGAAAAGGATCAGAGAATCAGATGTTTCATCCATAGTCCTTGGTTCCCTTGATTTTGGGCCTAAGGCAGAACACATGGTGATGGTAACTTGTTGGCAGAAGCTACTCACCTCTTCAAAGTTAGGAAGTAGGGAGAGAGACGATAGGACCAAAAATCAGATATAATCTTTATGCAGGTAAAGTGACCAACTTCTTCCAGCCAGACCCACATCCTAAAGTTTCCATCATTTCACTAAATAGTCCCACCAGCTGGGAGCCAAGTGCTCAACACAGGAATCTATGGGGGCATTTCATGTTTAAGCTATAATACCCATCCTGCACAACAAATCCATGAATAAGGAGGAGTCTATTTCAATCCAAATGATCATTCAATCTTGGAAGCATCAATTGTATGTTCATCTGGCAGAAAACTAGAGTTAAACATGGAGCAATAGGGGAATCCAATTCCCTCTGCTGATTTAAAATATGCAGAGAAAAAGGCACAGGTTAGTCCTAGCATGCTCAAAGAAGTGCACTATCTCCTTTTCCCCTCATATGTGATCTGCACAAAATAATTCTGAGAAAAGAAACAGAATTTACAGACGCACAAAGAAGAGTATTTCAAAACAGGATCTTCAGGCATCTGGATGTTTTGTCTAGCTCACACTTTTTACTAAGATGTAGCACACCCAAGTGCCTATTGAATACTCATAAAGTGGATAATATTTAATAGTCCTGTGTTTTAATTCTAGGTAGCCATCTTTTCTTACAAATTACTAAAACTTAACCTAAAGGGAGGAAGACAAACCATTTTAAAATCTGATGCAATAATTTTGATTTTTACTGCCTTACCTTAAAGTCTATATTAATTTATCTTAATTGTCTAAATGCTATTGTATTCTCTATTACCTTCCAAAGCAAAGTACAGTCTTAACATTGTGCACACTGCATCATTATTCTTATTAATTAAGTGAAAGAAGAAGTTTAAAGATTAGAGCTTCTAATTTAGGAAGATAATCTGGAAATAAAAAGACATGATTAATTCTTACTAGTATTCGCAGTTTAAATTACTTACAAACAATAACAGATTATTTGTGACTCAACTGTTGTAACAGTTTTGGCTAGACAAATAGTGGATCTAAAATTATATTAGAAACGTGTGGTTTTTTACAGTGAAAGGTGATATGCCACCTTTTCATAATTAAACAGAATAGAGTCTGAAACCCAATCTCATTGACTTTGGATAATAGAAACCAAGGATTTAAAAAAATTCACTAATCTACACTAATTATGATTAGTTTACACAGTAGGATGGTTTCTCAGAACAGATAATGTGTTT
>NW_008338108.1:1023188-1032831 GCF_000622305.1 Nannospalax galili
TTATTTATTTAAGCCTACTTCAATCCTTAATGTCATAAAAGCGATTAAGCGTTTATGTTACTGCTTAGTGGGTTATATCAGTTGTGTTACTATGTTTGGAAACTGAATTTTATGTCTGAGAAAATTATTCTTCAGTGAAATAATCACAAAAGCATGTTTTTATACATCCAGGCTCACAAAACTGTAAATTATTTGAATACCAACTAATGGAAGGTACTTTAAAAAGTCAATGGGCATGATATGTATACAATGTCCACTCAAAACAAAAACTGTGAATACCTTTTGAATTTTTGCAGAATTTGCAAGATAACAATTTTCCTTTCATCATGTATGAGCTCTAGAACTTTATTACTCAGCACAAAAGGAATTAAGAAGTTCATGCCTACATTGATTTAATCTCCAGTCCTTCTTCAAATCCCATGGCAGTTGTGGGGAGTGTCCAGATAGATGATGCACCCACTAGGTCTGTGTCACCACTAAGGAGCACCCCTCCCCCCCAGTATTATAAAGAACTTGCTAGCAAAACCTTGTCAACCTTTCTTTTGCAGGGAGATATGGTCCTTGTTATCCTGGCCCAGAAAACAATCTCCCTCTGCCCCAGAAGGTGATGCTACCTCTATCTTCCAAAATTGTTATGCAAGCATCACTGGAAAGAGTGTTGAAAGATATAGAACAGTCTCTCAGCAATACACTAGATGTTGTAGGGTCTGGGGAGGAAACAAATGTAAACAACATGCCTTGTGATTGAAGAGAGGAAGCACTAGACTGAAAGAACTTATTTGGAGGATCACACAGATGGAGTTCAACTTGCAGCTGTATTAACAGCTATATGATTCTGGTAAAATTTCATTTCTTTAAGCCTTACTTTTTACCCCTATTGAATGGATATAATATTTCTTAGGATTTCTTTAAAGATGAAGTAAAATAAACATATGGTGAATCATTAGCATTTCTTGGCCAATATAATGAAATTGGGATGCTAATGAAAATTGTTATTCATCAACAACAGTAGAGCTTAAGGGATTTATAAAGGAGAAGAATATGAGAGTGTTCTAAAAATGAAATTTCTTTAAAGGGGATACTTGAGTCATTATGATGTAACACTGATGTTACGCACAATGGTGACTGTGCTTTTAGTGAGTGATGACCATGACCTAATCGCACACATTAAAACTATTTTTCTAAATTTAATATTTGTTGCCAAGAATTAAATGGATGAAATATTTTTAAAGTATATTTAATGATTTTGGCCACTACAAGAATTTTGTTAAATGTTGGAAAAGGCCCTGGGTAATGGGATGACCTAGAACATACCTATGAATTACACAGGCAATAGTAGCTTTAAGGGATTCCATTGACACAGACATATTGGTGGAGATAAGTGGAACAGGCATTTGCCTTGTTAGGACAGCTGACGTGGCTAATGAACACTAACATGCTGCATAGCCTTTCTGTATTAGAGCAGGGTTTTTTGTTGTTGTTGCTTGCCCTGTAGCCCTAGCTGGCCTGAAACTTACTATGTAGACGAGGATGTCCTCGATCTCACAGAGCTCCACCTACCTCTACCTTGTGAGTGCTGGGATTAAGGGTATGGTCACCATGCTTGGCCCAGAAATAGTTTTATAATAATTCAACAACTTGAATTAGAAAAGCAGAGTTCACCAGGAAGTTATGAGAAGATAGATACTCCATCATTGTAATTCTTATTGAATAAATGTCTTCAGCTTTTTAAAACCAAGTAGGCTGCATGCTGTTGACACGTAGAAGTACATCATCACAATTACAGCATGTTACACTAAACTGCCGTGTGCTGGTTAATGTTATAGGTCAACAAGTTACAATATTTTTTATAATAGTTATTATAATGAAATTGTTTATTTTTAGAATTCAATACATGCCTGTAATGTGTTGTGATCAAATCCAACCACCCATTCCTTCCTCCTCAAATGCCTCCCCTACCCCCACAACCATTTTTTTCCTTCCAATTTCATGTGCTATTTTATTTGTTTTATTTTATGTGTATGAGTGTATTGCCTGCATGTATGAAAGTGTACCTGTGTGGCACAATGTCCTTGGAGGTCAGAGGAAGGCGTCAGATCCGCTGGAATGACTCTTAATTGCTGAACCATCTCTCCAGCCCTCTATTTTTAAAAACCTACTGAGTCCACTTAGTGATGCTTGTATGTGTGTGGGTTGAACAATCTACTGGAGCACAAGTAGCCTTTTACGAGCCATGTTCTTGCCGAAAACCTACTCTTCTTTTCCCAGGTGTCATCGGTTTCCAAGAGCTTCTCAGTTAGGCATGGGATCTCATGAGCAACCCCACACCCTCCCTCAAAAAACCAAGATCATGGTTGGCTTGGTCTTGTGCAGGTCGTGTGCAGGCAGTTGCAGCCTCTTTGATTTCATATGTGCAACAGCCCTATCATGTTCAGCAATACTGTTTCACTCGAGGCATCCACCACTTCTGGCTTTTGCAATCTTTCTGTTTCCTCCTCCCTGACGACCCCTGAACCTTGGAGAGAGGGGATGTGATATGGATGTACCTTTTAGAGCACTTCGCTGTCTCTTATTCTCTGTATGTTGACCAGTTGTGGTTTTCTATATTAATCACCATCTATTTCAAAAAGAGGTTTCTTTGATGAGGGATGAGAGATACACTAGTCTATGGCCAGAAACATAAAAGAAATTTAATATTATGAAATTCATCTTATGTTTTAAGTAAACAAGACTTCAAATATTTATTCAAAATGTTAAAAGCAAGACCAGTATTTGAACATTGAGAATTATATAGTTGATGATTTAGACAATAAGACATAATTTATTTGTGTGAAAAACATTTGGAAAAATGAATTACTGAAAAATTGACAATTAACTGTGTACTAGCAGGGATGCTCTATTGGAGAGGTTTTAATTTATGGATATCTTTGAAAGTCACATAAATGCTATTGGGTGTCCAAATGGAGACTGTGCAGAGCTTACCTTTTGTGAGAATATTTGTATGTTGGAATGAACAGTATCCCCTTGGCTTCATATAGTTTATTATAGAATATTTTCAGAAGAAAATCAGAAAAATTCTCTTTCTGTCCTCTTGTTCCTTGTTACAAAATTGGGGAGGGAGGAGGGAGGTCAGATGGGGGGACAGTAGAGATGAATGGGTCTTGGGGGACTAGGGAAGTCAGAGGGAAATGTGTTGCCTCCAAACCCCCCTGAGAAATGCACATACGGTGTCTGAACATTAGTGTATATGTATACCTGGGTGCTGTATGGCAAGAAACACAGTGTCAGACAGGAGAGACCTCACTTTGAGTGGTTGGTGAGAGTAGTCTAAGAGACTCCCAAAATAATACAGGTTATTCCCAGAGTTCTTGGTTATCTCCCAGAACTGGAAGATACACACCTACTGCTGAAGACAGAACATAGTCAGACACAGGACTTGGAGCAATGGACCAGGAAATGACCTGCAAGCCTTCTACCTGACCTTTACCTTTCATAGTTCTGGAGGATGCTATGCAAGCTGCTAAGGGAGAAAATCAAACTGAGCCCTAAAGCCTAATTAACCTTAATTACCAGCACAGCAAACTACCTCTACTGGTGCCGTAGTGGCAGTGTTATCTGGGGAGTAACCAACAGCTGTCTAATTGTACTTAAGGCCCTCTCAATGGGAGTGAACTCTTGGGTAGCACTGTAAACACAGCCAAATACACATAGCTATGCAGGTCATAGATCCTAGAGAAAAACTCTATTACTGTCATATCTCTAGGCAAATGAAATTTCTTAAATATGGATCCTTCTATTTACAGACAAGTGTACTGCACATCACTCATCAAGGAAGCTTCTTTTTGCAACAGATGGAGGTTGCTGCAGAATCCCACAACTGGTCAGACACAGAGAGTATACATCTGAGAGATGCCCCACAGTAGGTGACATACCTACAGTTGAACCTCCAAACCTAGGACTCATGGAACATAGCAGACCATGGAATAGAGAGAAAACTGATCATCCCTCAACTCTCACCAGTAAAGTTTCCTTATACAACACAACAAGATGCACACAGAAAGCCATGACTGGCCAAGTTTTAAAGAATAAGAGACTTCAGAGTGTAGGACTCCTATATGGAACCTCATCCACTCACTGCTTAGGGATCATTGCAGAAGAGGGGTAGAAAGATTGCAAGAGCTAGGGCTGGTTCACAAGTACAGGGAATCAGAGGCTTTCAGGCAACTGGAAGCTTGCACATGTGAACTTGTGGCAATGGTGGCATCAAGCAGAGGACCCATGCCAATGCAGTCGGACAAGGACCCAGAGTAGAGCAAGAGAAATGGGTGATGGGCTGGCCCTAGTCTGGGAATTATTGGATACTGATTACTACTGGGTGAGGGAGAGTAGGCCTTACTTACAATCTCTAGATAGGCTGACTAGACTCAAGTGAATGAATTTGCACTGAAAGATATATGGGTACAAATGCTTGACTGGATAGGACTTAACATATATGGTGGAATACATTAAGTCCAATGAGGTGGGGCATGGATGGGGAAGGGGATCTAAACCTGATTAAGAACCATTGTATGAAATGTATGAAAGTTCAGTAAAAAAATTGAAAAAAATTACTATTGTTTCACACACCTGGGAAAAGTAGACACTGCAATTAAGTTTTATCCATTCATCAGATGCTTTACATGCAATTAAATTTAAGAATGTACTTATTAGCCCAGTCTCCAAATATGGTGAATTATCAAACAAATAATTCACACAGTGTCATTTTATTACAATCCTGAAAATGAAACTGGGACTCCATAAAGTTTCATGGTTTGCTGAACATCATATGAAATTGAAGGGCAGATGATTTGAAATGAGGCCTGTTTGTATAACTTCAAAATCCATATTATTCTCCTAGAAACTGCTAACGCAGTTGACTGTGATGAAACTGGGGTCTGGTTTCTTTTCCAAGGACACAAAGGAAGGTTTGGGATTAAGGTCAACATTTCTTGTGTTTTCTGTAAACTTTTTCCATTATATCATGAGTCTGGGTGGAGATTTAAATTTTCATTGGTATGAATGGCTTTCTATATATCTTTGAGACTTTTTCTACTAGAAAAAGAAAAATGTAGTCTTTTTCAGAATTCTTTTTATCCTGTGGGCCTGTAAGAAGATTATTGTATGTGCCATTCTATTTTATTTACTTATTTTATCTAACAGCTAAATTCCCACTTTATGATGTATAGTATAATGTATATACATTTAGTCCTGTGTTTACACCACCATTATGACACAACACAGTTCTATCAAGCCCAGATTTCCTCAAGCTGCCTCTTTGAAATCAATACTTGTTCTGTCTTCTGTCTTTTCTACAATGTCAAGTAAATGGCATGGCACAGTAAATATTTTGGTTGAGCTTTTTTTTTTTAAAAAAAAAAAAAAAACATCTTTTTTATGTAGTGCTAGGACTGAACACAGAATCTCTTACATGTTAGGTCAAATAAGCATATTCCATCTTTGACCCACTTGTTGGACTTCTTTTAATTAGCAAAACTACATAGAGGTTTAGAAGTTTAGTCATAGTGCCTGAACAGATACTTCATTCACTTTGTATATTCTGTTGTAGCAGAAGCACCTACTGCTTACCAGTAATATCTGTGTTTCATGATTATGAATAAACAAGTTCCAAACATTTCTGTTCATGTGTTCTGAGAATGCAAGTTTTTATTTCTCATGCATTATTACCCAGGCATAGCATTACTGGGTCACAGAGTAATATCGGTTTACTTGTGTATAGATCTGTTTCCTAAAGTAGATTTCTATTCTCATCAGCAGTACAGGAGACTTCCAGCTAATTGCCCTGCATCCTTTGCATGTGATGTTGTCTATCCTTCAACTTTAACCATTCTAATTGGTATATAGTAGTATCTCATTGTATTTTTAATTTACATTTCCCCAATGACTAATGAAGTCAAGCAAAGCCATTCATGTGTTTATTTGGCATCAGTCTATCTGCATCACTTACCTTGTCCAAATAATTCAGACATTTTTTGTTATATGCATCATTTTTACTATATTTGAAAATTTCTGTATATATTCTGGGAATAATTTCTTGCAGGATTTCCGATTTGTAATTATTTTGTTTTAGTTTGTTTTTATTTTTAGGATATGGGAATGGAGATATTTTCCAAAATAGACGGAAAAAATGAGAAAGCCTAAGCAAGTGATGAAGGTCTGTGTAGGTTTGCTATGATATATAAAGGATGAGACAAAAATAGTGTACACATAATCTTAAAATTTCTAAGGTCATAGTTTAGTCAACTAATTTAAGGAAATAATATATGTATAATCAAGGTTTATCTGCGAATGTTTGGTTTTTGCCCAAGTTTTATGTATATAGCACATGGTAATTAAAAGTACCAGACTGGTGGGGTTAAACTTCTTGGATGTTTAACAGCTATATTTTCAGGCCTATACTAATCTGGTCAGAGGGACTTAAAGGACAGTTTTTGTTCCTTGCCCTCCTAGGTCGACTAAGTTCCAGGTAACTATGGTGCATCTCTGAAAATGACGTGTAACTGTGGTGAGTCACCTGTCTTCCTGTTCAGGGAGACCATGGAGACCCCATCAGATTACTTGAACCAATGTCCAGTCTACAAAGAGGAGGGTCAACTCAGAGGAAACATTTCTTCCTTGCTTCCAAGTGAAGCCAGCCACAGCTGAGCAGGGCCTTTGACTTATTTTCACATAGCGGGAACTGGTAAAAGAAAGGAGCCAGGGGCTCCTCCCAAGCCCATGTGACCCCTGAGGAACAGATCCTCAAACGACCTTAAGAGTAAAAATAAATTGGTTTATCTGGGCCAACTGTATGGTCTCAAACACCCAAAATCAAAGATTAAAGGCATCAATATAATTCTTTAAGTGTCCATGTGTATAGCTAAAGGCTACATGACAAGAAACAATGCCAGACAGGAGATACCTTCCTTTGAGTTATTGGTCAGGATGGCCAAAGAGAATCCCAGACAGTAACCCAGCACAGAACTGGGAAAATGAACAGCAGACCCCAATCTTATTTAAAGGAATATTGACAACTGATTGTTGCTAGATAAAGAACAGCTGATCTTCCTAAAACAAGGCTCTCTAGATAGGCTGACTAGACTCAGCAGATGGACCAGCACTGAGGAATGGCTTGGGGCACCAACAACACAGTAGGCAGTAACAGGGATGACAGAGTATATGGGCTCCTGTGGGGAGGGGGGCTATGGGAGCGTGCCACTTGGGATGTGAGTATATTGATGAATAAGATTGTTTGAGATGTTCTGTATGAAATACACACACAAAAGTAAATAAATTAAAAAATGAGTTATATTTTAGGAATAAGCATAAAAATTTTCTTTGCATTAATCAATAGATGTGAAAAACATTACCAATGAAATCTACCTGATAACTTTATTATCCATGCTAGGGTGCCAAGGATCTCAAAAAGTAACCAACTGTGACTAGTAATAATCAAATATATGGAGATTAGAGATGCATGTGCAAACATCTAAGTATTAGTTGCATTAAATTGAGTTTTTCTGTATGAAACAGTGTATTTTAAAATGAAATGGAGATCTTCTTTAAAGGTTAAAACCTTATTCAATTTTATGTCTTATAGGGTTTGTACTGAGTACAATATTATGTAACTCTATCAATTCAACTGTAAACCTAAAAATTTACAGCCAGTTTTTAAAGAGATGCATCTTAGCTCTGGAAATTGTTATTGAATATGTCAATGATGCTGTAATGAAATGCTTCTTCTAATTATATCATTATTAAACAAATAATTAAAAAACCACCCTATATGCATGTATACAATTTTCAACAACTTTTTTTTAATGTTTAACTAAAAAGTTAAAAAAATATGGAGTGGGATAGAGATTAAGTTTCTTCCCTTTTTCTCTTCACAGGATTTTCCAAATGTTCCAACAATAGTCTTTGAAAAGACTGTCATTGCCCATTGGATTACCTCTATACATTGACACAGATTGTTTTCATATATAAATGTATATTTTAACCCTTCTTTTTCAGTGGTATAGTTGTCTATTTTATTGCTGTCTTAATTCTCTAGCTTTCTAAAAATATTGATATCAGGGTTGGAGATATGACTCAGCAGTTAAGAGCATTGGCTGCTCTTTCAGAGGACTCAGTTCAGTTCCCAGCACCATATGGTGGCTAACAACTGTCCACAACTCCAGTACCAGGGGACCCAAAGCCCTCTTCTGACCTCTGTGGGAATTGAAGGACATAGGTGCACTTACATACATGCAGTCAATATACTCATACAATAAATATATAGCAAAAATTATAAATGAAATATTTTAAAATTTTTATTATTTTTACTTTTTTATGTGTGTGAGTGTTTTGTCTACATGTATGTAAGTGCTCCTATGTCATGCAAAGCCTGAAGAGGCCAGAAAAGAGTGTCAGATCTCTTGGAACTGGAGTTAGGGTCAGTTGTTAGCCACCATAGAATGGGTCCTGGAACTTGTACTGGGGTCCTCTGGAAGAACAGAAAGTGTT
This sequence comes from Nannospalax galili, assembly GCF_000622305.1. Classification (NCBI taxonomy): domain Eukaryota; kingdom Metazoa; phylum Chordata; class Mammalia; order Rodentia; family Spalacidae; genus Nannospalax; species Nannospalax galili. The sequence goes on from NW_008338108.1 coordinate 1,031,730, forward strand.
CTTAACCACTTTGTCATCTCTCCAGCCCCAATGAAATATTTTTTAAAAAACTGACATCAAATATTGTTTTCTCTGTTTTTCATGTTTTCTAAAGATTTTTTGGCCAGTCTAGGACTGTGAATTTACATATGAATTTATTATAATCTTGTTAATTTTTAACAAGAAGTGTAATGGGATTGTATTGGATCTATGGATCACTTTATGGAGTACTGTCATCTTAATAATATAAAGTCTTCTAATCCGTGAACATGAGATGCCTTTCTACTTATTTATATTTAGGTCATCTTTAAATTCTTTCAAGATTTTTTTTTATTTTTGTATGGTTCATATACATCTATCCCCTAATATATTTTCTGATATTTTAAGTGGTAATTTTTAACTTTTATTTTTGAAGGTTGCTTGTTAAATAGAAAAATGCAATTACTTATTATTTTTTTGTATTAATCTTGTGTACAACCTCTTTAAATTTACTTATGGTGGTAGTAGCTTTTTTTGAATATTTCATGAGCTTTGTCCTTGCTCCTGTTAGCTGAGGTAAGGATAGCTTTCTATCCTCCTTTCCATATATAAGACTTTTGCATCTTTTATTTATCACGTAACACTGGGTATCTATATCTCTAGTATAATGCCGATAAAAATGAGAGTAGAATTCTTACATCACATCTGATAAAAGGAAGAATTCATTTAGTCTGTGAAGTTAAGATAAATGTTAGTTGTGTTTTTATTTTCATTCTTTTGAGTCAGACTCTCACTATGGAGCCAGATTGTTCTCAAACTTGTGATCCTCTTGCATCAGCACTGCCACCCCCAAGTACTGGGAAAATAGGTGTGTTCACCACAGTTAACAGTTGTGGAGTTTTGTAAATGTATTTCACCAGTTTGAGGAGGTTGCTCTGCCACATTTTTATTTGCTGAGAAGTATTTTTTATCATTATTTAGTTAAAAAAAAATTTTTAATAACTACATGATGAGAAGAAGCATTTCATTACAGCTTTAACATATTCAGTAACACATTCCAGAGCAAGCGTACATCTCTTTCACAAGTGGGTGCAAGTTTCTAGGTTCACAGTTGTATTAATACAGTGATACAGTATTGAACTCA
>NW_008338108.1:1033218-1039338 GCF_000622305.1 Nannospalax galili
TCCCTTATACTTTGATATCCCTGCTACGGTCTGCTGTGTTGTTGGCACCCCCAGCCATTCCCCACTACTTGTCCATCTGGTGAATCTAGTCAGCCTATCTAGAGGTCTTTGTTTAAGGAGGGTCAGCTGTTCCTCATCTAGCGGTAATCAGTTGCCAATATTCCCTTAGATAAGATTGGGGCCTGCTGTTCATTTTCTCCATTCTATGCTGGGTTACTATCTGGGAGTCCTGATAGTAACCTGGCCAACAACTTGAAAGAAGGTACCTCTTATCTGGCATTGTTGCTTGTTATGTAGCCTTTGGCTATGCATATGGACTCTTAAGAAATTATATTGGCCCCTTTAATCTTTGGTTATACTTTCCTTTTGGGTGTTTAAGGCCATAGAGTTGGCCCAGATAAACCAATTTATTTTTACTCTTAAGGTCATTTGAGGATCTGTTCCTCAGGGGTCATATGGGCTTGGAAGGAGCCCCTGGCTCCTTTCTTTTACCAGCTTTGCCTGTGTGAAGATAAGTCAAAGGTCCTGCTTGACCATGGCTGGCTTCGCTTGGAAGCATGGAGGAAATGATTCCTCTGTGATGGAGGGGTGAGACAATGCGAGAGATAAATAATGCATAGCTAGTTTTAAAAACAAGAGGGAACCATATTATTCCAACAACCTACTGACAAATTATACATAGCAGATCAAGAAATATATGTCTAGGTAAGGTTTTTCTGAGAACAATTGGTCTTTGCCCAAGAATTATCTACATGACACACAGCAATTAAAAGTACCAGAGTGGTGGAACTAACTTTCTTGGATGTTTAACAAACATTCTTTGAGTCCTATAATAATTTGGTCATGGGACATAAAGGACAATTTTTGCTCCTTGCCCTCCTAGGTTGACTAGTTCCAGGGGACTATGGGCATCTCTCAAAATGTCCTGTAATTGTGGTGGGTCACCTGTTCTCTTGATCAAGGAGGCTGAGGAGACCCCACCAGATGGTCTTGAACCATTGTCCAGTCTATAAAGAGGAGGGTCAACACAGAGGAATCAAAGACTACATAACAAGCAACAATGCCAGATAGGAGATACCTTCCTTTGAGTTGTTGGCCAGGGTGGCCAAAGGGACTTCCAGATAGTAACCCAGCATAGAATTGGGAAAATGAACAGCAGACCCCAATCTTATCAAAAGGATTATTGACAACTGATTACTGCTAGATAAGCAACAGCTGATGCTCCTAAAACAAAGACCTCTAGCTAGGCTGACTAGATTCACCAGAAGGGCAAGTAGTGGGGAATGGCTGGGGTACTGACAACATAGCAGATGGTAGAAGGGATATCAGAGTATAAGGGCTCTAGTGAGGGGAGGGAGGCTATGGGAGGGTGCCATCTGAGAAGTGGGTATATAGTTGAATAAGATGGTTTGGGTTGTTCTATGTGATGCACACACACACACACACACACACAAATCAACACATTTTAAAAATTGTATTATCTTTGAGGGGGAAGCATGGAAATTCACATCATGCTAATTAGTAGAGATGATAACCATTACCACTGAAATCTACCCCATGACTTTATAGATGTACACAGGCACCAAGTATCCAAGGGCAACCGATTATGACTAATTAATAATCAGATACATACTGATTAGAGATGCATGCACCGACATCTCAGTGTTAGTAGCAAAAACAATGAGTCTTTCTGCAAGGAACAATGTATTCTAAAATGAAATAGAGATCTTTTTTAAAGACTAAAAACTCATTCAATTTTATGTCTTACAGGGCTTATACAGAGTTCAATATATTGTATAACTGTATTAATTCAACTGTGAACCTAAAAATTTACAGCCACTTTTGAAAGAGATGTATCCTTGCTCTGGAGTGTGTTACTGAATATGTTAAAGCTGTAATGAAATGCTTCTTCTAATCATGTAGTTATTAAAAATTAAAAAATACTGCTGAGAATAATAAAAAAAGAAAAGATGATTTTGAACTCTGAAAGGCATTAAACAAAATAAATTCTAGCCAGATTTACATGAAGTCTCAAAGATATCTTTTGGTTTGTATTTCTTATATTTTAGTACATATCTGGCTTTCAACAAAAAATTACAAGGCATGTCAACAGATAGGAAAACAATCCAGAAGTCTTCAAGAAAAGCCAAACATGACCCAGCTATAAAAATTTTGAGAGTATTTAAAATGATTATGATTAACATGCTACGAGCTATAATAACAGAGTAGACAACATATAACAGCTGAGTCAAACAAGAAGAAATAACTAAAGGAAATACTAGAAAACAGTTTGTCTAAAATAATGTATTCTATGCACACACATTGACTTGATGTGGATTAAGAATCAATGAACTTGAAGATATGATAATAATATCCAAACAACTTAAGAGAAAAGAATGAAAACAAGACAGAACACTTGTAAATTTAAGGACAACATCAACAGATGCATCATGTTGAGAACCACCTGGTGAGATGGACAATGAGATAGCTCAGTGGTTAGAGGCACTTGCTGCCAAGCCTGATAGCCTGAGTTCAAACCCCAGAACCCATGGGGTGGAAGGAGAGAACAAACTTTTGCAAGTTGTCCTCTAGTCTACACACAAATCTTGTGGGTAACCAACCCACCCACCTCAAACACACAAATAAATAAAAGAGTAGAGAAGAAATATTTAAAGTAGTAACAGGAGATTTCCAAAATTAATAATAAACAAAAGATTGCAGATTTAAGAACTCAGGGGAATATATTTAACAGAATACATACTACATCAAACTCACCACAGTGCATTCTTACATTCTAGCGTCAGAAAAACCAAAAACAATGAAAAAAAAAAAGGAAAGTACCATAAAGGAAAATGCCTTACTTATATATTAACAAGGAAAACTACTAAAGCAGACTTGATAATAAATTATTCGAACATGGAAAAAGATACATTTAAAATATAAAGGTGCAAAGAAAAAAATCAACCTCACAGCAATCTAGAATGCCATGTTGCCATGTATAATGGAATTGCCTTTAGAAGAACAAATGAAGAGTTTGTCAGACAAACAAAAACCAAGGGAACCCATCACTAGAGAATCTTTCCTACAGTAAATAAATATTAAAAAAAGATCTTTAGGCAGAAAAATATGAGTCAGAAATAGGAACTGGAATGCTCAAAAGTAGAGCAATGGAGAAGAAATGAAAATAGAAAAAAGTCTCTATCTAAAAAATTATTAACAGGAAAGATTAATGTTCATTTAAAACAATAATTATAACAGTGTATTGATGATTATAGGATAAGGATAACATTAAATAAGTATCATAAGGGATAGGAACACTCCTTTGCCTGTACTTGATCGATAAGGCTGGAAGAAGACAAGAGGTGACTGGAAAGTCACTATTAAATAGAACTAATAACAAAATATTCTTTAAAATTTTTATTGTGCCTGTGTGCATGTATGCATATCTCTCTCTCTCTCTCTCTCTCTCTCTCTCTCTCTCTCCTGTATGTATGTATGTATGTATGTATGTATGTATGTATGTATGTATGTATGTGTATGCATGCCAGGGTGCATGTGTGGAGGTCAGAAGGCAACTTGTAAGAGTCAGTTTTCTTTTTCTATCAGGTGGGCTTAGTGGGATCAAACTCAGGTTGTCAGGCTTGGTGACCAGTAGCTATATTGCTGAGCCATTTGCCAGATCCTTAGAAATATTCTGTTATGATATATGTATATTACATGTGAAAGAATCTAACATTATTTAAAGAAAAGGCAAAGATTAGTTGATAATATATACTATGAACTCCAGGACAATGATCATGATGATTTGTTAATAATGTATTTGTTATCCACGGACAGGAGATAAGTACAAGCTTATAAACATGAGTTAATATCAGAGAAGGCAGAAGAATAGGAGAAGAAACCACGAACAAAGAAACTGATCCAGTGATTATAATAATCACTCAAATGTGAATGGTCTGAAGAAGATACTAATTAAAAGAAAAACAACATTGTCATCATGGATTTAAAAAGATTCAAATTTATATTATCAGCAAAAACTACTTTAAATAAAGAGATTTGGATTGGATATTGGAAAAGATACAAAAGAAATATACCATGTTGACACTAATCAACAGAAAGTCAGAAGAGTTATATTAATTTTAGATAAAACTGATTTCACAACAGAACATTGTTATGGATAACAAGAGACATTACATAATGTGAAGGCCCGAGTTCTGACCTGAAATAAACTCAGACCTAGACCGGGAAACTTCAGTTCCCTGAGAACTTGGATGTTCTTCTGCAGTGATTTCTATCTTGATACTGACAGTTCCTTGAACCCTATTAAACATACACAAGTAAGCTTGTATAATAAGGCTGTGTAACTAATAAAGTTATAAGTAAAGAACAGAATGTTTAATAGGCATGGAAGGATAGGTACGATTCCAAAAAGGGCTGAGCCCGGGGAACACAAAGGTACTGCAAATATCATAAAGGTATTGTAAATATCATGATGAGATAATTTGGCTTGAGAAGAACATTTTCTTTTCCTCTTGTTGTACTATAAATAAGGATGATTCTTAGAATAAAGCATGCATTGGTTCACATGCCTCTGCATCCCCTGCGTCCTGATTTCTTCTGCACCTATACCTCAGGGCCCCCAAGCCATTCAGGCTTGAATTGTGGTCACTGACCCATGACAGCTGGCGCCCGAACAGGGACCCTGATATTGCACTCAGAGAAGGTGTTCAGGATAGAGTTGCAGGTAAGTACAAGTCACCCAGAGGAGGTGGCGGAGTCTTGGCCAAGTAGGTAACAGTCATCCAAAGGAGGTGACGGATAAGTTGACCAGCTGGTACCGGTTGGCAGTTGCAGTTGGTTTCTATAAATCATTTTTACAGCATTATTGCAGGGTAATGGGACAAGGTAAGTCTACTCCTTTTGTTTCTTTAATTCATCATATTCTTCATAGTAACGGTGTACAAGTCTCTAAAAAACAGATAGATAATTGTGTGCAAATAGTTGTAGAGTTTAATTCATGGTTTCCTGATACAGGAACTTTAGATTTAGAAGTATGAGACAGAGTCAGGACAAATGTGGAAAAGGCATTTCAGACAGGAGAAACAATACCCCTTGATTTTTGGTCTGTGTGGGCACTTATCAGAACTGCTATTATCTTAATTAATCAAGGCCCGAATAGTTTGTCCCCAACGCAAGTTTTTTGTACTTCCACTGAGGCAGTTAACCTCTATGATGTTCCTGAGGAATTAAAGAATACAGTTGCTAGGGAGATTCAAGAGGCTACTTCCTCGGAGCCCTCTGTAGATAGTTCTGTAAGGAAAGAGCCTTCGGCTCCAGCCCCAAGCCTCTTGTGTCCAGATGACACGGAGGACTCATTAGATTCTGATGAGGAAAAGAGCCTTTAGCTCCAGCCCCAAGCCTCTTGTGTCCAGATGACACAGAAGACTCATTAGAGTCTGATGAAGACTCAGTTATGGCTCAGCAGCTGAGAAAAAAATTTAAAAAATTGGTTGTAACTAAACCTAAAGTAAAAGTGAAACCTAAACAAAGATTGAGTATAACAGCAGCTCTTGCAAAATTATTGGTGCAAACTTCTGATTCTGACTCTGATTCTGAAATCATTATGCCAAAAGTTGCATTTCCAGTTATTCGACATGCTGCTGTTAACGGACTTGCACCACCTCCTACTTATGAAGGTATAGATATAGATCATATTACTAAGGTGCACAAGGCAGTAACACTATATGGTCCACAGTCACCTTATGTGAAAGAAATTCTTTTAGGTTTATCTAATCATTATGGGAATCTTGCTCCAGAGGATTGGAAAATTTTAGCCAGATCATTACTAAAGCCATCAGAGTATATTCAGTGGACTATGTGGTATTATGACCTTGCTGCCTCCCTAGCTAGAGATAATGCTGCTTCTACTGATACACAAATTAGAGCTATTACTTATCCTATGCTAACAGGAACAGGAGCATATAATTTGCCTCCTCAGCAGGTTAATGTACCTGAAGCTATACATGCTCAACTTCAGGAAATTTGTCTTGAAGCTTGGGATCGTATACAACCTGAGGGAGAAAAATATGGTCCATGGCTTAAAATTGTTCAGGGATCTCA
>NW_008338108.1:1041930-1071920 GCF_000622305.1 Nannospalax galili
ATGTTATGCATATATGTTCTCCTAGTAATCTTCTGGGACCACTTACAGAAGGCAACGCTAGAGTTGATCTTTTAGTCTCTTTTGTTGATGTACAGGCTGATCATGATGCTAGACACACTAATGCTGGATTTTTACATAATTATTATAAAATACCATATAGACAAGCACAACAAATTATTAGACGCTGCTCAGTGTGCCGCCCTTTACATCTTCGAACACTGCCTACAGGAGTTAATCCTCGTGGTCAACAGCCTAATGATTTATGGCAAATGGATGTTACTCATGTACCTGCTTTTGGAAGGTTGCAATATTTACATGTTACCATAGATACTTATTCTAAGTTTGTTTGGGCTACTCCTCTTACTGGAGAAACTACTAATCATAGTATTGAACATTTATTGGCCTGTTTTGCTGTAATGGGCATTCCAACCGCCCTTAAAACAGATAATGCTCCTGCTTATACTAGCAGGCGATTTAGGAAATTTTTGGAATTTCATAAAATTAATCATATAACTGGAATTGAATATAATCCTCAAGGACAAGCTATAATAGAACGAACTAATGGATATATTAAAATGTATATTAAAAAATTAAAAGGAAGGAATTATACACCAGATTATGAGGAATTTAGAACCTTAGGACGGAGGAATTATAAGTTATTAATATATGAAATATTGTTTATTATCAACTTCCTAAATCTCCCCCAAGGAGAAGTTTTATCTCGTGCAGATAAGCATTTTTTACAGGAATCATCACTCCCACCTGATCCAGTGGAAGTCTGGATTAAGCCAGGAGAATCTCAAGATTGGATACCAGGAAATGATGAGGCAAACGTATGATTGGCTTGATTATTGCCGCTATGTTGGGACTTATCGCTTTAGCTGCTACTGCTACTACTGCTGGTGTGGCACTTCAGAAATCTGTTCAAACACAAGATTTTATTGAACATTGGCATGATGATTCTCATAAGCTTTGGACACATCAGGCTTAGATCAACTCACAACTACAAGAAGAAATTGTGGCTTTACAAGGGGGGGGTTACATTGGTTGGGAAATAAGTTATTGGAATTACAAAAAACTATGCAATATGTATGTGATTGGAATTCTTCTCAAGTTGTATTACCCCATATAAATATAATGATTCTAAATATGAATGGGAAAATGGATAATGTAACTTTTAATGAAATATAGTTATGAGATTTATGAGATATTTTCAGAAGAGATACCTTCTACTAGTTCTATTGATCAAGTAGCAACTACCTTAGCTGATACCCTTTCTGGTCTTGATCCTCGAGGATGGTGGCAAATCTTGTCACATAGTCTTGGATCTTCTGCTGTTACTTTTATAATACTTTTGTGCGTAGTGTTTGTAGGGCATAGATGTGTTCTTGGAATCGTATCTTGCCTTACTAATAGGCAATCTGCTGAAACATTAATTACTGCTTTGCATTATCATAATGAGAAAATAAAAACTAAAAATAATAATCACCTCCATTTGTGTATGGCTTAGTGGGGTTTGTGGTAAATCAAGGACTGTAGTTATTATAAGATTGTGCTTTCTTGCTTATGAAGTCCGGTAGTCAATGACGGGTAAGATCTTCTGGGAGAAAGTCAACCTAAGACAGGGCGTAGTTGATGGAAACTGCATACCAATGACGGGTAAGACTTTGCTCTTGAAGAGGACAACCTAAGACAGGCACGGTCTTTCTGTCCAAAATTATAACCTAATCCGATGTTATAAAAAATAAAGAAAGGGAAATTGTGAAGGCCCAAGTTCTGACCTGAAATAAACTCAGACCTAGACCGGGAAACTTCAGTTCCCTGAGAACTTGGATGTTCTTTTGCAGTGATTTCTATCATGACACTGACAGTTCCTTGAACCCTATTAAATGTACATAAGTAAGCTTGTATAACAAGGCTGTGTAACTAATAAAGTTATATGTAAAGAATAGAATGTTTACTAGGCATGGAAGGACAGGTACGATTCCAAAAAGGGCTGAGCCCGGGGAACACAAAGGTACTGCAAATATCATAAAAGTACTGTAAATATCATGATGAGGTAATTTGGCTTGAGAAGAACATTACAAAGGTACTGCAAATATCATAAAAGTATTGTAAATATCATGATGAGGTAATTTGGCTTGAAAAGAACATTTTCTTTTCCTCTTGTTGTACTATAAATAAGGATGATTCTTAGAATAAAGCATGCATTGGTTCACACGCCTCTGCATCCCCTGCGTCCTGATTTCTTCTGCACCTATACCTCAGGGCCCTCAAGCCATTCAGGCTTGAATTATGGTTACTGACCGGTGACAACATAACAATAAAAATATAAATTCTCTAAGAAGGTAAAATGTTCTAAATGTGTTTGTGTTTAAGAACAGATCTTTGGAAGAATAGAAAAAAATTGAACAGAGCTATAGGAAAATCCACTGTTAAAAATGGATATTTCAACATTGCTTTTTAGTACTTGATAGATGAGGCCATAAGAGATTAAGTGTGGTTATAGAAGACCTGATCATCTCTATCAGTCAATTTGATCTAGCTGACACCACAGAATAATCTACCTAACAATAAAAATAATACACATTCCTCAGGCTCACAAAGAATATCATCAAGATCCAATAGCGTCTGAGAGATAGAATTATTGTTTACACCTTACTGCTCCAAGAGTAGAAAACGATGAATGCATTCAGACTACATAAAGCAAGAGAGTAATATGATTGAAAAACTCTTAAATATCTAAAATTAAAATACTTCACAAACACATTGGTCAAAAAGGTCATTTAAAATAAATTTTATACCATTTCCAAATAAATGTTAATTGATACACTATAACTTATCAACTGTAATATACCAAAATCAATTTAATGACTTATTTCTAAGTATAATGGGAAACATGCTTCTTAGAGGGAAAACATGTTACTTTACAACAGAGAAGCCTGCAAAATTGTGTTGAGTAAGAGAGATGAGTGTCAAAGTTGGTGAGGCATTCTTTTTGAAACTTTTTCTTCAATATATAATTTTATTGAATTTTTGTGCATTTCTTTTTTATACTTTTACAAAAACTTTATTGAGAATTTCATACATGTATATAAGGTGTTTTGATCAAATCCATGCCCACTCCCTCCCCTCCAACATTCCCCCCTCTGAAAAGGTAACCTTAAAATCTTTTAAGGATTAGATACAAGCTCCCAAATACTTTTGACATTTTTGGCCTTTGGAATGGAGTATGTTGCTAACAGGCCCAAGGACATTTTGACTTTTAGCCAAGAAACTGGCTACATTTCTTTGGGGTCTTTTTACCCTAACTGCCTAGCCAATTCCTACCTCTTATTCTTATCATGCCACCCTCTGAAGGGGTTACCCAAATTGCCAATATGGAATAGGGATGCAGACCGCCCTGGCTTCTTCCATGCTGAACAGGGACACAGGGTGAGGCAATTGGAGTACCCCTTCAGTGGGTCTATCTAAAAGACTCCCAAGTTGCATAACTCTTATCTCTAGGGGACAAAGAAAGTCCCTGAATTGTGAATAGGAGATGTGAAGGAGAAGTAAAGGCAAGAGTAATTAGCATTACAAGTTCTAGACAGTGAACTAGAAAAAAGTCAGAACATGGCAATTTTCAAATGTTCATATGAGAGTCCATTGGAGTTTCTTGACAAGGGCTTCCAAAACCATCCCTCTATTGGGTCTTCCTCATTTTTCTTTTGTCTTCCAAGGCTGGACTAGTTGGCTGGGAAGAGTGGCTGGATACTCAGCTGAGGGTCCAGTGACCCTGCTTTGTACTCCTTTAATGAATGAGCACAACTGTCAACAAGCCAAATTGTGACCACGTTTAGTGATCAGGCTCAGCTGAAGTCCTGATGATCGTAGTTATTTCATGCAGAAGGGACTGCTGTATAGCATCATCTTATTAAAAGGACCTGGAATTGAAAGGAATTGGTTTTAGGAGCCACATATGAGGTAGAATATATGTCATTTGTTTTTCTGAATCTGTGTTACTTCATTTAGTCTAACAGTTTCTAGAACCATCCATTTACATGCAAATTTCATTATTTCATATTTCTTTACTGCTGAATAAAACTCCATTGTGTAAATATACCACATTTTTGTTAACCATTCCTCAGTTGAGGGACACTTAGGTTGCTTCCATCTCTTAGCTATTGTTAAAAGAGCAGCAACAAACATGGTTGTACAAGTGTCTCTACAATAGGATGAGTCCTTTGGGTATATGTCAAGGAGTGGTATAACTGGGTTATATGGGAGGTTCATTTTTGTTTTTTTAAAGAGTTTTCTACACTGTTTTCCATAGAGGCTGCACGAGTTTGCAATCCCACCAGCAGTGAATGAGCATTCCCCTTTCTCCACATCCTCGCCAGCATTTGGTATCATTTGTTCTCTTGATCCTAGCCAGTCTGATTGGGGTAAGGTGATACCTTAGGGTGGTTTTAATTTGCATTTCCCTAATTATTAAGGATGTTGAATACTTATTGAGATGTTTCTTAGCCATCTTTATTTCTTCCTTTGAAAACTCTGTTTAGATCTTTAGCTCATTTTTTAATTGAGTCATTTGGTTTCTTGATTATTTGTTTTTTGAGTTCTTTATATATTCTGGATGTTAAACCTCTGTCAGATGTGTCGCTGGTGAAGATTTTTTCCCATTCTATGGGTTTTATCTTCACTTTCTTGATTGTTTCTTTTGCTGTATAGAAGTTTGTATTTTAATGAGGTCCCGCTTATTGATTGCTGACTTTAATTCCTGAGCAACCTTTGTCTGATTTAGAAAATCCTTTCTTTACACCTATATCTTGTAAGTTACTGCCAATATTTTCTTCTAATAGTTTCAGGGTTCCTGGTTTCACATTGAGGTCTTTGATCCATTTGGAGTCGACTTTTGTGCAAGGTGAAAGATAAGGATCTAGTTGCATTCTTCTACTGGCAGAGATCCAGTTTTGCCAGCACCATTTGTTGAAGATGCTGTCTTTCTTCATTGTGTGTTCTTGGCACCTGTGTCAAATATCAGGTGGCTGAAATTGTGTGTACTCAGGTTTGGATCTTCAATGATGTTCCATTGATCTATTTGTCTGTTCTTGTGCCCATACCATACTCTTTTTATGACTATGGCTCTGTAGTATACTTTGAGTAATACCTTTTGATCATATTTAGACCTACTCCCCTATCTGTACCCCATATAACCTGCCCACAGGATTTCATGCATTCTGTCATACATATCAAGGTCTATTGAGTCAAGTTTGTGTACCCAGATGCCCTCAGTGTGAATTAATCCACTAAAGCTTTGTCAGCCTACCTAGCATCACTTCCTTAAAGAACAACTCTCCCTCATCCAGCTGTGATCAGTGGCCAATAGTTCTTCAGTTAAGATTGGAGTTTCTTATCAATTTCCCAAATCCTATGCTGGGTTTTTGTCTGGTTTGAGTTTACATGGGTCTTATGCATGCTGTCACCATTGTTTTAAGTTCATATGAGCAAGTTCCCAGAAGCCTGGAAAACTCTGTTTTCTTGTGGTTATTAATTACCCCTGGCTCTTACAATCTTTCTACCTCCCTCTTCTGCAATGGTCCTTGAGTCTTGGGTGGGTGAAGGTTAATATAGGAGTCCTATATAGGGACATACACTCTGAATTCTATTATTCTCTATAGTTTGGTCAGTTGTGGCCTTCTGTGTCAGTCACCATCTGTTGCATGAGGAATCTTTGCTGGTGAGAGTTGAGAGATGCATTCAACCACTGTTCCACAATGATCCCCGAGTCTTAGCTGTAAAGATTTTATTATAGATGTGTCACTTAGGTCTGGGCATCTCACAGACTCTTATTCAAGTTGTGGAACTCTGTAATAGTTTGTTTCAATAATGAGCTTCTTCAGTGAATGCTAAGAGATATACTTGTGTCTAAATATATCAATATGTATTTAGATTAAGTAAGAAATTAAATTTGTCCAGGGATGTAAAAAGTATTCAAATTCTTAGTAACCAGAGAAATACAAATCAAAACTACTTTAAGATTTCATCTTACCCCAGTGAGAATCAATATGATCAAGAACATGGCAAAGGTACCCCTCATTCACTGCTAATAAGACTGCAAACTCATGAAACCGTTATGGAAAGCAGGGCAGAGAACTCTTAATAAACTAAAAACAAATCTACCATGTGATGCAATTATACCACTTTTTGGCATACACCCAAAGAACTTACCCTACTGCAAAGATACTTGTACAATCATATTTGTTGCTGCTCTTTTCCTAATAGCCAAGAAATGGAAACAACCTAAATGTTCCTCAACTGATGAGTTGATAATGAAAATGTGGAACATTTACACAATGGAGTTCTACTCAGTAGTGAAGAAAGATGAAATTAGGAATTCTGCAGGTAAATGGATGGAACTAGAAACTGTTATACTAAGTGAAGTAACTCAGGCTCAGAAAAACAAGTGATACAGGTTCTGTCTCATTTGTGGATCTTGGTTCCATATTCTTATATCTGAGTATAGGTCCTGATGTAACCACAGGAGCCAGGAAAATGAAAATGAACCATGGGGATAAAGAAAAAGGAGCCAAAGAGAAGGAGTTAGTAGGAGACAGGTGTTACCAAGGGAGAAATGGGGAAAATGGGAGTGTTTAACTGAGAGAGGAGGAAAAAGGGTTATACAAGGAACCAAGGGGGTAAAGGGGAAGAAGGCTCTCAAGAAGGCGGGAGGGGGTGATATAAGACAGGTGTGGGGAAAGGTGGAAAATGGGGATGGAGATCAGAGGGTTAGGAAGGAGAGAGAGAGAGAGGGAGAGAGAGAGAGAGAGAGAGAGAGAGAGAGAGAGAGAGAAATGATAAATAATAGGTGGTGTGAAAATCCACAAGGAAATGTAATGGTTCAAAAGCCTACTGAAAACTACACATACAATATTTGTATGTGAGTGCTTGTATATAGCTGAAGGCTATGTAATAACAATCACACTGCCAGAGTTGTTGGTCAGGATAGTCAAGAGATTACCAAAATAGTACAGTTATTGTCACAATCCTTGATTTCTTCCCAGAAAGTGAAATAAGACCCCACTGCTGAAGACAGGACATACTTCAGACAAATGACTTGGAGCAACGAGGCTGGAACTAACCTGGAAGCCCCCTCCCTGAAGTCTAGCTCTCATAGCGTCAGAACTCATAGCGTCAGAAGATACCATGCAAGCTGCTAAGGGAGAAAAATCAATCAATGGTCCAACCCCAGATTTAAAGCCTAATAACCACAACAATGACCTGTAAATCAATGTATCACTGTTGGTGTGTAGTGGCACTTTTATCTTGGCAGTAATCAACAGCTATCCAATTAGACTTAAAATCCACTCAGTGGGAGGGAACTCGTGTGATCCTAGAGAAAAACCTGTATCTGAGCTTCTAAATTTTTTTTGGTAAACATCATCTTGAGTGCGGTCTTCACAGAATTTCCATCCCTCCCATTCCCACTCCAACTCCTCTCAAGTCTCTCTTACTCCCTCCCTCTCAATTTCCTCTCGTCTTCCTGATTTTTGTTAAATATACATGCATACTTGATACGATGTCATAAGAATGTTAATTTGCCTCATGATCTTCCTTCCCAAGCCCCGTAATTCCAGTCTAGATCATGAGGAAAAAAATATCAGATGAATCTTAACTCAGGGACATTCTACAAAACTCATTACTACTATTTCTAAAAACTGTAAAAATGATCAAAATATAGGTTTTAGTTAACAATTATAGATATTGGTTTACTGATTACAACATCATACTGTAGTAATTAAAATGTGATTTTAAAAGATCTGTTAATGTGGACCAGTAAATAATTCTGGGAGAAGTTGGTTAAGCAGAAACATGACCACATAATCTTCTGGCAGGGTAAGGAAATAAGTATGAACAGACATCTGTTCTTAATTTGGGTAAAGAAAACATTGAATTGGGGCAAATCAAGACTAACTGGTATGATCATTTCTGTTTTCTTTGTGAAGTAGGTAATGACATTGGATGGCAAAAATGTTGGATTATATACTTGAATAAACTGGTAAAATTTTGTAAAGTATGTCAAGGGAATTTTTAAGAATGAAATTTGCCAGAAGAAAATTTGAATAAAAATTTGAATGGATTATCAAAAATTCTAATTCTCAAATTCATCATGGTATTGATTGAGTGTAATTACATACTACGCTCTAGGATTTCTGGGTAGATAAATATGGGCACATATTTGTAAGGTCAATGTAGTAGAAGAAAGAGATTAAGTAGTTGAGGTTATTTGGGGAGAATATTTGGAAAAAATCAGCTGTAGTGTTTGGAATAAAACTGAAGCGCATTAGAGTTGATGAGGTAAGGTAGAGCAGGAGGATTTGGATGAACTGATCATATGGGTGCCACAGCCTCCTGGAATGATAACAAGAGTTGACAAAAATTATGTTAATGTGGGTCAGAGTTGTATAGTATATTTAATCATTTGAATATTCTGTTAAAGTTTGTCTAGATATCTGCAGTCCTATGCAAATACAGTAACAATCTGAGCCTCCAAAGCCTTCTCTTCATATTATATTTTTAAATGTCTATATTATGCCCAGATGCCTGCTGCATTTGTATCTCGGTTCTTCTATGAGTCTAGTAGGAATTGAGTGCTACAATGAAAGACAGCCATGACTTAGTAGGGATTCAGCTAAAGCAAGATAATGAAAATTCTGCATGATCCATTTTCTACATATTATACTTTGACAGATTTATTAGTGAATCCTGGAATAAATGCATATTTAACTGACTTATGTAAAATAATTTGAAAATCTGAGAAATGTAAAATTCATTATTCCTAAGCATAGCCTAAGCATAATTATGGCCAGTTAATGGATGACAAGATTTTCAACAGAGACTGTTCATTCAAGTTGTTCCTCATAAACTAGAATTGGATATGGGTTTCTATACTGTCTAACAATGTTCTCAGGCAGTGATGTGAAATAGAATATTGAACTTTAAGACAGGGTACTTAGAGTTGTTGAAGGATATAATGCACAAAGAAAACAGAAATTAAGCATGCCCCTGGTAGATAGATATCTAGGTGAGGAAAAGTAGTCTTATTATATGCTTCATGTCATGCAAGAGCTGTAACTCTATATCTAAAGAAGAGGCTTGAGCAAAGATATGTCTTTTACCCTGTTGAGCTCTGGAATTCTATTTTGTGTCTATGTAAATTTGTTACAAATATTTAATATGCCAGCTTTAATGGAAGACCCACCAGTCTTAATTAGCTTTCCAGATCTAATCTAGACCTCAACTCACATCATTCCATCTATGAGTTCTTTTTATAGATAGAAACATTGAGACAAATTCTTTGAACAATGCTAGGATTTTCTGAGTAGGAGACAGTTAAGCATGTAGATAATTCTTGTCCTTGATTACCATGTAACTAAATCTCTATGTTTAAACAACTAATTTTGGCCAACTTTATTTTCACCCAGCAGGGAATGAGAGTCTGAAGGCTCTATGTGATCCCTAAAGAGTCTCCACAGACATTCTTGTTTCATTCTCCCTGCTGGTATTTCTGAGTTGGTCTGTGCAACAAGACTCTGGCTTGTCTCATACTTCCTGTGCTTTGTATAGCATTTAGTTATTGGTGGTGCATGCACTGGAAATCACAGCTTTTATTCTGTTTCATCTTTCCACAAACCGGAGCTTCAGTCTGAGAGTTCTTCAGTTTTATATCAGAAATGCCATCACTTTTTCACCTTTCTTCTTCAAGACTTTAATCTTTCTAGCAAATAAGCGAACTGCAGCTTGTGACATTTGGCAGGTCAGTCGTCTCTAGGCTGAACCATTTCCTTACCCTGAGCCAGGCAACTATTATCATGCCCAAAGATCTTATTCTTGAGCCCATATTTATTAACCTTCTGGGTAAATTCTTTACGTAGAGTTTAATCAGTAGCTTTTTCAAAAGTGCAAATAAATTATAGACCACTTATCAGAGAAAATCATTTGCCATTTTTCAGTAGAAATCAGTTGGATTATCTGTAAATGATTGTTGGTTGAATGGGTTCATACAGGATACACTTATTTTTACCACTCATTTTTTATTTTGGTTATTCTCTTATTACAAGTATGAGTAATATTTCTAGATACACACCCAAAGTCACACACACACACACACACACACACACACACACACACATGTATGTATAGTTTTCTTTCCACTGATGACTTGATAGTAATCTGAAAAGCATGTATTTGTTAAGAGATAGTCATGAAATAGTACTACCAAACTGCTATCTTTTCAGAAAAACCTTGGTAATTAAATCCCTTGAAAAGTCCTTTGACCTTCACTTTACAAGTTGCTGAAACATTGTATAGAGAAATGCAATGTAGCAGTTAATAGACAGCAGAGGACGAACCATATTCAAAGGGTAAGATAGCAAATAAAACGCTGGCTAGCCCTATTCCCTAGTAAGTCCCTTTACTGTACAGTCAGTAACTTTGGTTCAAAAAGTCCAGTAAAGTCACTTTCTCTAGTTGTCTGACAGTATTAGAATGTTGTGGGTTCTCTAAGAAATTTGATAAAGCTATTAAATATTTGATCAAATCAATTACTTCTTTTTCTAGTAGCTTCTGAATACATACTGGGTTTCTCTAGGGAAGGTGCCTAGGGAAGGATTAGTTTAAACAATAAATTGTCAGGCCTGCTGATTTATTTCTAAATGCCTTGGAATTGAGTTATTTTTTGGGATGGAGATGGAAGATGAAGGAGTCTAGAAGAACTTGAGAAAGAATTACTATTTAGCTGTTTTTCCTTTTAAGTTTAGAGTGTGTTTTTGCTTTTTTGTATTGATCAATCTGACATGCTCAGAAATATAGAAGAATTATAACAGCATATCTTTTTGCATTTAAACCAGTATCAGTGAATGGTTTCTTGACCTGTATACTGTTCATAAGCAGCTCTACATGTAACCAAGGATGAACCTTGCTGTACAAAGCAGCACTGGCATCAGCTCACCACCTTATCAGCTGAGGTATAGAGGAATCCCGAATAATGTATTATAACATTATGCCTTTAATTTCTTCTCTGTGGCTCATAAGGGTCAATAGAAGACAATCAGATACCCAGGACTACAGTAACCCATCTTCACACAGAATGATGACAGCTCATGACTTAAGTGTGTATGTACATCTGGAAGTGATTGTGAAAGTTAAGACTACACGCTTCTTACTCCCAAAAGATTACCAGCTATTCTTATATCCAGTATTCAGTGTCTCCATTTTTGTTCCTCTTTCGGCTACTAGACTTAGGAAGGAGGAACATAATTTCAGGTTTTCGGGAACTGAATTTTGAAGGGTCTTGTAAACGTATGCGGAATTTCATGAAAGCTACAGACCTTATTCTATTATTGGAGGGAGGTACTAGTTTTTAAAATACTCTTACTTGATTTTCTTTAGGCTCATCTATATTTCTTTTGGAAATTTAGGATGCTTTCTTGATTGTTCTAACTAATGGATGACTGGAGATATTGATTAATTTTCTTTTGTTATTTTGCATGCTTTTTTTTTTTCCTTTTTGATCTTCTTTGGTTTAAGCTACATTTTAGCTTTTTCACCTCTAGCTAATGGAGATGCTCCCAGGAATGTAGGCCAATGACATAGAGGCTGGAATGGTGCCAGCAGACGCATTAGGTTTCTTCTCCCAACCCAAGGCAATTGTCTGAAGTTTTTAAATGAGAAATTTGAAGTTTGAACTCAGTTTAAAGAGTTATATTTTTCTCCTTTTTCACAGAGGAATTTACAGATGGCAAAAATGATGTGACAGCTTCTCAGCTTGGAACTGGGCTCTCATTTTGCATGATCAATGCTATCCTTTAAGATTCTGCACTGCATTTATGTCTTTTTCTTAGAAGAAAATAAATATTTAATAATAGAATTTATGCAAAGTTTAATAGCTATCAGGGTAGAGTTTTGAGATTCCAGCTTAAATATATATTTAAATAATAATCTTCAATTTCTGAAATGGGGTTCTTTTAAGTTATCTTAGGAAAAGTGTAGTTTAAACCAACATACTTTCAGATATTAGCTCTATTGTTCTTATCAGGATTAATCTCCTAAGAGACAATTACAAAGAGGTGGTTCATAATTAGACTGATTTAGATACTAAGATAAAGTAAAAAGTTTTGTGGCTATTATTTTTCTTGACTTCATAACATAAAATGATTTTTCTTTGATGAAAAATTAAAACTTCATATTTTCTTTAAGAAGAGGTTACAGCAGGAGGGAAATACTTCACTTCGTGGTCAAATTAGATCAGTTTTAGCAGCTGTCCTTGTGGACCTGAGCCTTGGATGATTTCCTTCCCCAGTTTCCTATGCCCTGTTATTTTCTGCAGTGCTGAGTGGCAATATTCCACTTTTGGAAAAAGAGATGTGAACATGTGTACTGACCCTTGTCAATACTCAGAAAGGCTGTCAGAATAACATTAACCTTTCATTGCAACTTGACTACCTGGGTTTTTTTTCAACTTCAGTGAAACACAATTATATTTTTTGATGTGATCCTGAATTAATAGATTCCAGTAAAACCATCTCCAGTCAAAGTATAGGAAACCATACCTCTCTCATTCAGAGCACAAAGTACGTCTTACAAGGTCATAAAACCTGAATCTTAAAATCAGATCTGAACAAAATAAGCTGTTTTTTAAGGCTGTTTGGTGAAAGCTTCATTGTGCTGGTCAGATGGACTTTACAGGTAGCTGATCAAATGGAATTTACAGGTAGCTGGTCACATGGACTTTACAGATAGCTTGTCACATGGACTTTACAGGTAGCTAGTCACATGGACTTTACAAGTAAAAGGGTTTGTTTTTATCGTTATCTGAGTAGAAATCCTAAATTTTTTTCAGTTTTATAGCTGTATTTGACAATTATGAGTTAATTTTCATATTCTGTGACTGTCTGTAGGCTTTTGGGAATGAAAACAGTAATAGGTTTCAAAGTGTAAAGATCATTTGGTAAGTATTTGTCTTCTTCATGTTTTCTGGACAACTACTCATGGGTATGATATGGCACATTTTTATTCTTTGGTCCAGATAACTTTCTTGAGTTTGATATCCATGTGAACAACTGGAGCCTACAACCTTCATGGCAAGTTTCCAGAACTGAGTGCCAAGGGCTTCACTGCTAAAGCTCACTCTACGGATGCGCTTATGAATGTTGATGGTTCACCAACTCTTTGATGATTATAGTCTGGTCCCTTCTTTGTTGTAACATTCTGCTGGACCACTTGGAAAAGCTAATATATACAAATACACACATATATGTGTATATATTATATATTTTTCTTTATCTAAACATGCCAAACTGAAAGTCTATTTGTAATTTAAGACCTCTTTGTAATTCTAGATAATCATATACTACTTGTTTTCTTTTAAGAAAATGATTGATTTCCATAGTGAGTTGTATATTGGAAAAATGAAAATGCTCCTAGCCATCACCTGTCTATGGCTCACTCTGAAATGCTGAAGCTAGGTGTTTCCTTAATACATGAGGTGATTGGCTGGCTGATTCTTATTTCTTGGAATTAATTTTTCTTACAACTCCCTCATCTGCTACTACTGACAGTAAGTTGTCTTTCCTAGCAGCAATGGCTAATTTCTGTTTGCCCAGGAGACATTCATACAGCTGCTCTCGGGGACTCTTCTCAGTTCAAGTTTTCACCAGCTTGATGTCTCCTAGTGGCCAGGATCACAGGGTCCCTCCTTTCAGCTACAGTCTCTCTAAAGTAGCTACCTGACATGAATGGCTTTTCTGTGGGGTCCTCTGCTTCATGACTCCCAGAGTCAGCTCTATACTTTGACCTGCATAACCGTTTGTAGATAGCGCACAGCAGCAAAGATTAGAAATTGTGGCTCTCAAACCAGATCAAGAATATATTTGCATTTGAGACATGAGCGCTTTTTTGAATTATTTCCTATGACATGAATTTAGAATGTTTCACATAAAATTTAGATAAATTTCTATTTCTTTGAAAAATAAAAATATTTGTAAAATGAGAAAATATCGTGGGTTTTATGTGATACCCATACATTGGTGGTGAGTGACCATTGACCCCTCCAGGAAGATCATAGCCTCTCCAGTTTTCCATGGTCCTCATATTCCTTAGATAACTTCTGAGCTGGTTCACTCTGTGTTACCATCTTTGGATATATATGTATTCAAATATATGTAGAATTTCTACCCAAAACTTTCTCTTTGAGGATGACTTGCAGGATCTCCCTCAGGTCATTGAAACAATTCTCAGTGACACAGGAATTAGTGTTGGGAACTCATTTTTCTTAATTTGTTTTTAGTTCAATGACATCTAGGTACCTTTATCTATGAGTCATCTGGATGGATGATGTCTATAATATAAATTTATTACTCTTAAGCTATTTTAATTGTTGTGAGTCAATATAAAAAGAACATAGGCTTGTGAAATGAGTCACTGAGAGAAAGTACCACCAAGTTTGACGACTTGAACCCAATGGAGAATGGAGAGAACAGACACCTGAAAGTTTTCTCTAACCTCACAGGCATACCTTGACATGTGCACTACCCACCATAAATAACTAAATGTATAAAACATTTTTTAAAAGAATATAAACATATAGGTAATATATTATGTTAAACAAAGGCAAAAGGTCACTTGATGCTCTATGTAGAAAGTTTTATAATAAGAAGTGGTGGCAGAATCCAGTCATCACATGCAGTTAGGATTGAGAGGTCTTGAGGGAACCAGTCCTGAAGCAGCCAGTGGCATGCTTACACTGAAGACAGACTTTATATTCAACAAAATAACATTAATTTAAATTGAATTTTATGCAATGTATTTAATTTGTAAATTAATTTGACTACATACATGCCTAAGAATATTTGCAAAGATGTACAAAGAAGATTACACAAATTTTTGTACATTTTAAATAATTTTTATATTATTATTGTTATTATTTTTAGTTGTAATAGTAATAGTAGTAGTAGTATTGTGTTTTATTCTCTCTGTGTGTGTGTGTGTCTGTGTGTGTGTGAGCACACACTACATGCGCCATACTCTATTTCATATTCTATTTAAAGATAATTTAAGTCTTGTTTGGGGAAGTTATCTAGAATGCCTATTTAATTCTCAAGTTTGGAAACCTCATAAAGTAGGATTAGATTTTTTTTCCTCTTTATGTGGGACTAATATTTGGTTTGTTGAACTGACAGAGTTTCAGTACACAGGCATGAGGAGAGAGAGCAGACATAGCTGCAGAATAAGCCTGGACTGATAAAGGGGGGCATGAGGACAGTAGTCATGAAGCCAAGTCTTGGATGGCAGGCTGTGGAATTGCTAATCAGAGCTGAGGCTGCAGAATCCAGACCATGTGACAGTTCAATCAGTGAGGCTGTGGCTGTGGCATCCTGGCAGTTATTCTAAATACTAGCTGGTCATTGAAGTCCCAAATCTGTGACTCCCAGAAGAATGCTGCATGGGTAGAGTACATGTGAGATGAGTGCACAGTGACAGTAGTGCTCACATTTCCTCCAGGAGTAACTCCAAATGATTGCTTTAAAACTCCAAGAACTGTCTCAGAATCATCCCAAGATAGATCCACAGTGTCTTTTGGTCTCATTCAGAATCCAGATCTGGGACTCCTTTACTAAATGTGCTCTTCTGCTTTATAAGGAGTAGCAACATAACATGCCTGTTGCCATCTAATTTTCAAATCTACCAATAAAACATAGTGCTAAATTTAAATTATATAAAATATGACAATACATGAGTATGCTATGACTTTCTGACATCAATTTGAGAATAAAGAGTAGTGCTGGCACCTTAGTAGACCGAGTGAGAGTGCCCCTGCCTTGTGGTAGCTTCCCCAAATCATGCCCTGCTCAATCTCCTACTCTGGACTACATGAGACCCCTCCTACTAGGCCAGGGCTAGACCTTTCTGCCTTCAGTAGGGGCTGAGACCTTAGCAGACTGAGAGAGCCTAAATCAAGCCTCCCCTTAGGGAACTACCCAAATTGCACCCAACTGTGAGTGCTAGCTGGTAGGGATCCAGACATTAGAAGGACATATGAGTGAACCTGACATCAGGTTCCAACATGACTTGGACCTCTGTAGGAGCTCCTGAGTGGCAGATCTGAAGCCATCAGTTCCCTCCAATATAAAATCCTAGAGAACCTGAAACCCAGACCAACCAGCTCTACATATCCAATAAGAAAACAATCAAGGCACACCAATAATACAAACAGAAGCAGATTTCAACTCAACAAAGGAAGACTTTAGTTTCACACCAGAATCCCAAACAAGAAAAGAAATCCACATGGCAAAATCACAACAGAAAAATAATAATATGCAAAACCAAAACATTATGTTCCCACCAAACTCCACTAGTCCTATAGAAGAGCTCTATATCAAGAACCCCGTACAGATAACCCAGGACACAGAATTTAAAAGAACAATCATAAACATGATCAAATAATTCAATGAATTTAAAGAACATACACACACACACACACACACACACACACACACACGCACAAATAAAAGAACTAAAAGAAGATAGGGATAAAGTTCTGACTGAATTCACAAAAAAAGAAATATTGAAGAAAACTCAGGCTAAAATAAAGAAGGAAGTGAAAAACTCAATAAACCTATTTGGAGCAACAGGAAAAAGCCTCACTGATAGAATGAATGAAATGGAAAACAGAATATCAACAGTGGAGAATAAAGTTGAAGAACTGGACCACTCAAACAAAGATTATGAAAAATTTAAAAGTACACAGGAATGGAAAATGCAGGAAATGTGGAACACCATGAAAAGACCAAATCTATGTATCATAGGCATAGAGGAAGGAGAAGAATCTCAGGTTAATGGTATTGATCAGATCTTAAGTGGGATTGTGGAAAAGAATTTCCCAAAATTAAGGAATGACAGCCCCATACAAATATAAGAAGCACATAGAACACCAAATAGACAGGATAAGAAAAGAAACCCCCCATGGCATATCACAGTGAAAACGTTACATATACAGAACAAAGAGAGCATACTGAAAGCTGCAAAATCAAAACAACAACTCACATATAAAGGAAAAACCATCAGAATCACAACTAACTTATCAATGCAAACTATGAATGTCAGAAGAGCCTGGACCAAAGTATTCCCAGCCAACACAGAATATTTTACCCAGAAAAAATGACTTTTATAGTTAAAGGAGAAAGAAAAATCTTCCATGATGAAAAGGCTGAAAGAACACATGTCCACAAAACCAGCCCTTTGAAGAATACTTGAAGCAATACAAAGAATAGAGAAAGGAACAACTGTACTCCAGGGCCAACAGAAAGAAACTAAATGAAGGTATAACTGTGGGAAAAAAATACACAAAGAATGCAAACAGTAATCAAAATGATGGCAACCAATATGCATCTTTCAATAATAACTTTAAATAACAATGGAATGAACTGCCCAGTCAAAAGACACAGCTAGTTGAATGGATTAAGAAACAAAATTCACGTTTTTGTTTTCTCCAAGAAACCCATCTCACTTTCAAAGATAGGCACTACCTAAGGTGAAAGGATAGAAAAGAACATTTCAGTCAAATGGCACTAAGAAACAAGCAGCTGCTGCAATTCTAATATCTAACAAAATAGAGTTCAAACTGAAACTAATTAGAAGAGATAAAGATGATCACTTTATTCTGATCAAAGGAGCAATTAACCAAGATTATATTACAATCATGAACATATATGCACTAAACTCTGGTGGACTCAAATTCATAAAAAGAGTACTACAGGACTATAAGACTCAGATTAATCCCAGCTCTCTAATAGTAGGGGACTTCAATACCTCACTCTCTCCATTAGACAGTTCAACCAGACAAAGTAAACAGAAAGATATCTGAATTAAACAATATAAATCAAATAGACCTAACAGCCATCTTCTGAATATTCTACTCAAACACCAAAGGATACACTTTTTATTCAGCATCCCATGGAACATTATCAAAAATTTACTGGGGCAAAAAAGATAAAAACCCTAAACAAATCCAAAAATTGAAATAATTCCATGCATTCTATCAGACCAAAATGCAATAAAGCTTAAAATCAACACCAGAAGAAGCCCCAGTAACTATATGAACTCATGGACATTAAACAACACACTCCTGAATGTGGGTCAAATGAGAAATTTAGAAGGAAATAAAAGCATTTCTGGTATTAAATGAAAAGGATAATACAAGACAACAAAACGTCTGGAACAGTTTAAAAGCAGTCCTAAGAGGAAAGTTTGTAGCTCTAAATGCCTACATTACAAAATCAGAAAGTGCACAATTAAATGACTTAACACTGCAGCTCAAGACTCTGGAAAGGCAAGAATAAATGAAATCCAAACTCAGCAGAAAAGAAGAAATAACAAAAATCAAAGCAGAAATTAATGAAATAGAAACAAAGAAAACAATACAAAGAATCAATGAATCCAAGAGCTGGTTCTTTGAAAGCTAAACAAGATAGACAGGCTCTTAGCTCAATTAAGCAAAAGAAAGAAAGAACATACCTAAATCAATAAAATCAGGGATAAAAAGGGAAAAAGCACAAGAGATACCCCAAAATTATAGAACATTATAAGGGGATACTTTAAAAACCTATACTCTATTAAATTTGAAAACCTAAAAGAAATGGATGGATATCTAAAATAATGGGACCCACCAAAGTTAAACCAAGAATAAATCAACAGTTTAACTGACCCATAACATACAAAGAAATCAAAACAGTAATACAAAATCTTCTGACTAAAATAATCCCAGGCCCAGATGGATTTACAGCACAATTCTACCAGACAGTTAAAGAAGATTTGCAGTCAATACTACTTAAATTACTCAAATAAGTAGAAATAGAAGGAGAACTCCCAAATTCTTTCTATGAAGCCAACATCTCTTAATACCAAAACCAGGTAAAGACACAACCAAAAAAGAAAACAATAGAACCATATCCTTAATGAATATAGATGCAAAAATTCTCAGCAAAACACTTGCAAACCACATACAGACACACATCAAAAAGATCATCCATCATGATCAAGTCAGCTTTATTCCAGAGATGCAGGGATGGTTCAATAAATGCAAGTCAATAAATGTCATAAGTCATACAAATGGACTCAAAGACAAAAATCAGATGGTCATCTCAATAGATACAGAAGAGGCCTTTGACAAAATTCAACATGAAATCATGATAAAAGTCCTAAAGGTAATTGAATTGGATGAAATATACCTCAACATAATTAAAGCTATATACAGCAAACCCACAACCAACATTATTCTAAATGGGACAAAAACCTGAAAGCATTCCCATTAAAATCAGGAAGAAGACAATACTGTCCACTATCTTTAGTCCTTTACAACATAGTACTTGAAACTCTTGCTAGAGCAATAAGACAAGAGAAAGAAATTAAAGAAGTATGAATTGGAAAGGAAGAGGTCAAATTATCCCTTTCTGAAGATGATAGGATACGATACCTGAGATCCCCAAAATTCCACTAGAAAACTCTTAGAAATAATTGACAATTTCTGTAAAGTGGCAGGTTACAAAATTAATCTGCAAAAATCAGTATTCTTTCTATATTCAGATAAGAATCAATAGGAGAAAGAGTTCAAGGAAACCCTCCCATTCACAATAGGTGCAAAAATAATAAAATATCTCAGAATAAACCTTATCAAAGACATTAAACATTTCTACCACAAAAATTTTAAATCTCTAAAGAAAAAGGTTGAGGAAGACACCAGAAAATGGAAAGACCTCCCGTGCTCATGGATTGGAAGAATTTATATTGTGAAAATAACCATTCTACCAAAAACAATATATGTAGAGTCAATAAAATCCCAATCAAAATCCCTATGACATACTTTGCAGAATTAGACAAAATTCCTTAAATTCATGTGGAAGCACAAAAATCCCAGATAGTTAAAGCATCCCTGAACACTAAGAGCAATGCCGGGAGCATTACCATGCCAGATCTTGAACTGTACTACAGAGCTATAGTCATAAAAACAACATGGTACTGGCACAAAAATAGATCAATGGAAGATTGTTGAAGACCCAAACTTGAGTACACTCAACTTCAGCTACCTGACATTTAGAAAAGTGCCAAGGCCACACATTAGAAGAAAGACAGTATCTTCAACAAATGGTGCTGGGAGAACTGGATTTCAATCTATAGAAGAATGAAAGTAGATCTTTAGCTTTCAACTTGCACAAAAGTCAACTCCAAATCAATCAAAGACCTCAATGTGAACTGGAAACTCAAATTGTTAGAATAAAACATTGGCAGTAACCTACAAGACATAGGTGTAGGAAAGGACTTTCTAAACCAGATATCAGTTGCTCAGGAATTAAGGTCAAAAATCAACAAGTAGATCCTCATTAAACTGAAAAGCTTCTGTATAGCAAAAGCAACAATCAAGAAAGTGAAGAGAAAACACACATGTGGGAAAAAATCTTCACCAGTGACACATTTGACAGAGGTTTAACATCCAGAATATATAAAGTAGTCATAAAAGAAAGGATAAAGAAAATAAATGACTTAATTAAAATGTGTGTTAAACAGATCTAAACAGAGTTCTGAAAAGAAAAAATAAAGATGGCCAAGAAACATCTTAAAAAGTGTTCAACCTCATTAGCAGTTAGGGAAACGCAAATTAAAACCATCTTAAGATTTCAGTTAGACTGGCTAAGTTCAAGAGAACAAATGATACCAAATGCTGGCGAGGATGTGGAGAAAGGGGAATGCTCATTCCATGCTGGTGGGATTGCAAACTCTTAAAAACTAAAACTCTTAAAAAATACTAAAAATGAACCTATCATATGATCTGGTTATACCACCCCTTGGCATATACCCAAAGGACTCATTCTATTGCAGAAATACTTGTACAATCATGCTTATTGCTGCTTTTTTCACAATAGCTAAGAGATGGAATCAATCTAAGTGCACATCAACTGACAAACTGTTAACAAAAATGTGGTATATTTACACAATGGAGTTCTGTTAACAAAAATGTGGTATATTTACACAATGGAGTTCTGTTCAGCAGTAAAGAAAGATGAAATCATGAAATTTGCAGGTAAATGGATGGGTCTAGAAATTGTTATCCTGTGAAGTAACACAGACTCAGAAAAACAACGGATATATGTTCTCCCTCATTTGTGGATCCTAGCACCAAATCCTCACAAACAAGTTTCCCAGTCATAACATATCAAAGACGCTTCTATTTGAAAGGACAGATATAGTTACAGAGTTCCATAACTGATCACACACAGAGATTGTCTGTGAATTGCCCAAACTTAAGTGGTACATCTAAGGTTCAACCTCTACACCTAAGGTTCACGGAACATAGAACAAGGGATGAAGAGAACACCAACGCATTTTTCAATTCTCATTAAGGAAGCTCCCTCATGCAACAGAGAGCCAGGAATGCAAAAGATCACAAATGGCCAAAGTGCAGAGAATATGAGTCTTCAGAGTGTGGGTCCTTGGACAGGACTCCTATATTAAAATTCACCCTCGCAGGCCTCAGGAGTTCATTGCAGAAGAAGGGACAGAAAGATTGTAAGAGCCAGGGAGGAGGTGCAGGGCCATGTGGAAATAGTCCTACAGGCTCCTGAGACTCTTTACATACAGCCTATAGCAATGGTATCAGCATGCACAAGACCCATGCAAACTTAAGCAGACAAAAACCCAGGATAGAACTGTAGAAATGAATAGCAGGCCCCATCTTAGTCAAAGAATTATTGGCAGCTGATTACTGCCGGATGAGAATGAGCTGATCTTCTTAAAGGGAGGGACTCTAAATAGACACACTAGATCCCATGGATGAAGGCCTAAATATAGGCCTTTAACACAAATTACAGTAGGTATGAACTCCAGTGAGAGGTGGGGAGCTCTGGAAGGGTGCCAAAAGGGATGGAGTAGAAAGATGATTTTCTGTATGAAATATACAAGAATTCAATTAAAAAATTATAAAAATGAGGCAGAGGCTTATGGATCTCTGTGAGTTTAAGGCCAGCCTAGTCACGTAGTGAGTTCCAGGCCTACCAGGGCTACATAGTAAAGCCCTATCTCAAAAAAGAAAAATAAAGTGGGTACTTTCAATACAAAAAGAGAAAAAGAACAGTACTGGTGAAATTCTCGTGTAGAACATGTATTTGTAATACTTCACCAAGTTAAAGGAAAGGTTCTTCCTTCTGCTGCTAGCCTCATTGACATCTTTGTATTCAAGAGATGCTTAAGCTAGTTAGAATGGAGGTCCACATGTAGTTATCCCTCAAGCTTCACTCACTATAGTTACAGAGAAATATTCTACTGTGTGCAGTACTTTCTGGGCACCTGCTCTGTCTCAGACATGCCAGGTACCAATAAGAACGTGATGAGAAAAATAGAGCCTATGTTCCACAGGCTAGTCACCTAGTGGAAGACCTTAGGCTGAGTTCTTACCGTTCATGATCTCATTTAGTTTCAGCATCAACTTGGGTCATCGGTGCTAGTGATAGTTAATAGTAACATGCTTAAGAGTCTCCATGTGCAGTGGTAGAGCTAAGATTAGAAAATGAGTTTCGTATGAGTACCAAAATTCCCATGTGCTTCATGTAATGCCTGCCTCTTAGACAATTTTTTCTTTATTTGGACTACAAATGCAGGCTAAGCTACAGAAACACACAGTTACAGTAGTTAACATGAACTACCAAACCTATAAAGGAAAATAGGGATTCATAAAGAGTGGTAGGAAGTGTGCTGCGTAAAAATAAATTAGTGCTGATGCTGCTTCTTTGGCTTTTGTCTGGAGTTATCTTTATGGCTCTAATTATCCTCTTTGCAGGTTGGTGTCCTTCAGCCTGCATTTCCAACATTAGTGTACTAGAGTTCAGGGAATGGCCACTGATGACGGCTGCACTTGCCATTTGCTTACACAGTGCCATGCACAGAGGCAGCACTGGAGGTGGTCAAAGGCATTATAATTATGACTTTAGAAAGTGTAGGGTTGTGATTAGTGGAAAAATATTCATATGCTTCTCAAGATAAAAATTGATAGTTAAATGGCCTTGTTCTTGAAGGCCTCACGTGGAGGATTATATTAAGTGACTGCTGATTTTCAGTGCATATCACAGGAGGGTGAATTTTTCATTTGGTTTTCTCCACTGGAAACAATCAAATGTCATTTCTGTTGGTTAAATAATTGCATGTATTTTTGAGTTTATATATGTTTTATCCATTAATGTTTTAGAATATTTGAAATCATATTTCATCCTTTTGAAGAATTAGTTCCTGCAGTAAAAGTCAGAGAAACTCTTTTTTAGCTTGTTTTTTTAATTGTTTATCATAGCAGGCCTTCCATTAAGACTCCTTAGGGATGTTCAGCAGAGGTGTCTCTGGTAATTGTCATAGATGTTAAAATAAGTTAGAGCTTTCAATCACTGCCTGTCTGCCATTAATGGGGACTTGGCTTGCTGGCTGTTTGTGTCAGCCTACCAGGACAGCACACTGGGGATGAGGACTGTAAGTCTGGAGCAGAGATCCAGAAATGAGTACCACCATGTTCCTTTCATTCTTGCCACTTTCTGCTACAGTATCCTTTTGCCAACTTGAACTTGCTTGACATAAGCAGAATGGAGAGGTGTGAGTAACTGAAGTTAGAGAAGGTGGTGGGGAGTTCTGCAGAGAGCTCAGTGAAGAGGCTGGCAGGCAGAAGAAATTCAGGACCTCAGTGCTGGTGTTGGGATCAGCTCTTCCAAAGACTGACTGGCTTTTCTGAAGCCTGGGGCTAAGAAAGTATAATGGATTTCCCTTGAATCCATGTTCCTGTGGTTGGCAAATTCTTCATTTGGAGCCTTACTTTGTCAAAATTTCCTTGTTCTCTAGGTATGGGCACATCTCTTTACTGTGGCCGCCATTGTTTTTTTTTTTTTTTCTTTAGCTGTCAGGATTGTAACTACTACTTAATAACTACCTAGCCTCTATAATTGCTTTCGGTCCCTTATTTTTCTCTGTAATGAGATGTGAAGTGATGATCTAGCTGTGTAATGGATAGCTAATCTCTGCCCACATATATGGAATCATCTTTCCTTCTCCAATTAGACTGAAATATCAACTTTTCATAGCTTAAATGCCTAAATTATATATAACTGTTATTTTATTTTTTGTTTTGTTAAGATAGCTCCAAATCCCTATTATACACAATGCATATTTGATTTGCAGTTTGGATGATTAATTAACTTGAACATATATTTTTGTTTATTGGCCATTTGAATATCATCCCCACCTTTATTTTTAGATTAACCTGTCTTTTTTATTATTAATTTGAGATAGTCATTTATTGTACATTTGTCTCTTCTGTCAATTGTTATATTTTCTTTCCCTCTGGTTTGGCTTCTAATATACTTATTTCCTTATTTTATGAAAAGAAATTCTCAACTGTAATGTATTATATTTTCATTTATCATTTTTTCTGTTATTTCTTTAAAATAAAAAATATAATTTATATCTATGTGTATGTTTATATGTCTCACATGGGTGCAGGAGTTTGGAGAGTCCAGAAGAGAGCATTCAGTGCCCTAGAACCAGAGTTAGAGATGGTTGCAAGCTGCCGTGTGGTGCTGGGGTCCACTGCAAGAATAACAAGTGCTCTTCATTGAGCTATTACTCCAGCCTCTTCTTAGCTATTCCTGCATCCTTAACGACATGTTTACTTTTCAAAAGCCTTTTTTTTCTTCTTTTTTCATTTTTCAAGATGGCTGAAAGGTGGAGAATCCCGACAGTGAGGAAAGGCTGATTCTAGTAGAGAAGCTAAGAAGTGAACTTCAGAACTAAAAAGCCCAAGATCAGAAGCAGAGCTGCAGTCAAAACTATTGTGTTTCAAAGGAACTGGTAGATATGCCTGACCTCTCATGAAAGACCAGGATTAAGAGGAAGTATGGGGCCCCTAATTCCAGCACTGAATAGGAAGGTTCTGCGTTTGCCATGAAATCAATCTGTGGTGGCAAAAATGGTAGTACTCTAGCAATCAAACCTTGATGCTCTTTTCCTGAAGCTGTCCCTTCAAAGCCACTGAACTGCAGCAAAAACCCCGTCATTTGCCACGTGAGGGAACTGCAGCTCCAACATTCCTGGAACGATCTAGATTCCAGAGCATCTTCACCAGAGTGGTTTTCCTGAAGCAGATGAGCAGTGGCAGCCATTTGCATCTCTTTCTTTCAAATTTCTTTATGGAGAACACCATAAATTTATCCTCAGCATCTCCATGGAAGTGGTCTGGGAGGTGGAAAAGTACCCAAACTACTCGCTGATACTTATTTCATATGAAACCAGAAAGATATATGAGCACATTCACCACACCACAGGAAGAGAAATAGATTACAGAGATTACAGTTCAAGCTTGGGGAGGAAAATGAGAATGACACAATTATAGCAAAATCAAACCATTCTTTAGCTCCAGGGTTTCTATGCCCATATTGAAGTGACAAATGGAGTTATAGATGGTTGTTAAGTGAACCCACATCCATTGCAAGAGTATCCAGTGCTGAATGCCTTCTTTCCAGTCACAGTTTTTTTTTTTTTTTCCAATATGCAAGAATGTTATGGGAATAACTGACCACTTTCTGATTAGATGTGAGGCCCACTTCAACATACAGAACCAGTGCCTGACAATGATATAAAGCCTACCAACCTGTAGTTGGATAAGTCACAGCCATAGGGGAGAACCTACTGCTATTATTCTGCTAAATGGACATAGCATTAAACTGACTCCTAATGACTTATTTGCATGTTAGTGAACCCATGTCATGCATTGCCATGGAGGTCAGAAGAGGGCTTCAGGTTCCCCTGGAACTGGAATTAAGGATGGTTCATAGCCACCATGTGGGTACTGGGAATCAAACTCAGGTTCTCTTAACCGCTAAACCATCTCTCCAGCCCCATGACTTATTCTTATACTCATAGATTAAGGCATCTCTCAGTCCTCACAAGAGAAATTTCCTCACACAGCAGGTAGTGATTAACACAAAGACCCACAACATGCAGAGAAGAAGAGACTTCAGAGTGTTTGCTTTTTCTTTCTTTCTTTCTTTCTTTCTTTCTTTCTTTCTTTCTTTCTTTCTTTCTTTCTTTCTTTCTTTCTTTTTTTTTGTATTTTTGATAAGACACCTGTAACAAACCTTTGCCATGCAACACTTGGAGGATCATTGTGAAAGAAGGGATGGAAAGATTGTAGGAGCCAGAGTGATGGATGACCACAAGGAAACAGTTTCGAGTAACACGGCAGTTACTCATATGAACTCACCGCAATGGCGACAGCATGTACAAGACTCATGTAAGCTCAAGTCATGAAAAGTCTGGAAATGGGTAAGAAGCTCCAATCCTAGCTCAGGAACTACAGGCAATTGATGGATGCTGTGAATGGGAGAGCCTTCCTTCCTTCCTTCCTTCCTTCCTTCCTTCCTTCCTTCCTTCCTTCCTTCCTTCCTTCCTTCCTTCCTTCCTTCTTTTGACACTGGGTAGATTAGCTAGGCTACAGGGGATGGTCTCACACTGAAGGGCATTTGGGGACACAAATTTGACTTGATAGTCCTTAATATATATAACATAGTGCATTAGGTAGGGAGTATTAAGAGGAGGTTGCTGATATGGGAGGAAGATTAAATATGGTTAAAATATTACATGAAATTTAAAAAATCAATTAAAAATGAAAGAAGAAATGTCTGTTCTTGAATTTTTTCATTTTACAATTCAAATTTTTCTGATATTATTTACTAAAAATTGTGATAACTAATAAAATATTATGTGGAGAAAGAAAATTTATGTAACTTAAAAGAAATTTCTGGGTGAAGAATATGTGGAAACAATATGTTCTCAAACATGTACATCATAATCATCACTAAATAAACATTGAATATAATGAGCATACATGCATGGTAATTTTTGAACCAGGGATAAAAGAATATTTTCTTAAATTATGATTTAACTGTACCACATAGCACAAATATAATGAACCAGACAAATTTAGCACCAGGAGGCAATGTACACGTAGAATATGTGCACATTCTTCAGACTTCTGCAGGTTTGGTATCTTCCCTTCTCTCTCTACATTCTTTGTCTTTTTCCTCTCTCTAAAGAAAATGGAATTGTATAGAAGAATGATTCATGTTTAACATCATAACATCTTTATGGAGACATAGACATTTGCACGACAAAGAAGAAAACCTTAACATTAACATAGAGACTAATGAGATATTATTTGGGTTTATTTGCAATATAAACTCATTAAATTAGAGAGTGATGAATATATTATTAAAATTATAAAACACATACAGCAAATTAAAAGTCCTTATTCTCAAAACTGAAACAACAGAAGCAAAAGAATGAGCTTTGGAGAGGCAGTTCTCATGGCATTATTATACTTAATTAAAAATATGTTTTAAAAATGCAAAAAGAAATCTGTAAGTCTGAAAGAAGCCAGAGACCAAAGATCATATTCTTTTATTCTACTTAGTTATGATATTTAACATTTGCAAAAATAAAGACAGAATGTGGCTATCCAATCAAGTAGTCAGAGGTGGGGAATGAGAAGAAATAGGGAAAAACATTAATAGGAATGAGATATTTTTGGTTTTGGTAAAACTGTTCTAGGATTTGGTAATGTCAATCACTGTGTAGCCTTGTAAATACATGATAAAAATCTAATTTTATATTTATAAAAAAAGAATTGTCTGACAGAAAAGGTAGGAAAAATATATCTTCGCTCTTTCTTTAAAAATGTTTAACAAAATACTTAAAATTTGTGCTTATTTGTGGGATATACTGTGATAACTCAATATGTGTACAATGTGTAATAATCAAACCAGAGTAGCTAATACTTAAATCCCTTTGATATTTTTGTTTGACTTTTTGATCAATACATAAAAGTTGTACATATTTTTGAGGTACAATGTGCTATGTCAATACATGCTTATGACATGTTTGGACCACATCAGGGTAGCTAACATGTCAATCTATATTTTTTCTTTATTTTTGGAAACATTGACCTCCTCTTTGTGGGTCTTCACAAAATATATAAAAAGTTATTATGAACTACATTAACTGTGCTGTATAGAACACAGAATACTAGAATTTGTTCCTTTGATTTAATTGGGCTTGGTACTTATTATCAACTGCCTGGTATCCCCTCTTCCCTCCCTTCCCAGCCTTTGATAATGATTATTCTATATTCATATTAACGTTTTTAGCTTTCACATGTGAAAAGGGGATATGATATTTGTCTTTCATTGTCACATTTTATTTAATAATATCCAACTATTTTATGTAAATGAGAGGGTACAGTTCTTTGTGGTGGATGATATACTACTGTGTGTGTGTGTGTGTGTGTGTGTGTGTGTGTGTGTGTTCTTTATCCATTTTCCTACTTATGGGCACCCAGGTTGATTTCATATCCTAGCTATTATGAATGGTACGAGAGTGAACATGGGAATGCAGGCACTTTGATGTGCTGTTTTATTACACACTCACACACACACACATATTAGTTTTAATTTTTTGGGAGACCTATTGTTCTCCATAATTACTATACTAATTACAAACTCTCTAATGTTGCATGAATCCCCTCATTTCTGTTATTCTTGCTAGCATTTGCTATTTTTAGTGTGTTTGACAGTAGCTATTCTAACTGTGGTGAAATGATGTTTCATGGCAGTTTTGACCATTTCATTGATGGATAATGATGTTGATCATATCTTCACTTGTTTGTGGGCCATTTTTAGTTTTTCATTTTAGAATTGTCTTTTCAGACCATGTGCCAACTTTTAGATTATTTGTGCTGTGCTTTAATTTTTGTATATTAATCCTTTGTCAGATGAATAGTTGGCAAATACCTTTCCCATCCTGTCTCTTTTCTCTGTTCAGTTTCCCTTGCTCTGCAAAAGTGTCTTAGATTGAGGTAATCCCGTTGTTCCTCTTCCTGCCTTTGTTGTTATTGCTTTTGCAGTCTTATCCAAAATATTCTTGTCTACACCAATGCCTTTTATGTTATCTGCTTACAGTTTCAGAGTTTGGGGTTTTATATTTAGATATTTGATACATTTTTACTATAATGTGTGTTGATATTTTTAGTCTCACTTGTGTATTCATTAACCAAAGCTGGGTATTGAAGCCCTTCATTTTTTATTGACGTATATGTTATTCTTAAGATCTAATCATGTCTGTTTTATAAAATTGAGTGCTTCAGTGTAGGGTGCATATACATTTAGCATTGTTTTATCTTCCTGTTGAACTGATTCCTGGACAATTATATAGTGATCTCTCAATCTCTCTCTCTCTCTCTCTCTCTCTCTCTCTATTTTATCTTAAAGCCTGTTTTTTCTGGTATTGGTATAACTTACTCCTGCTTTCCTTGAGTTTCACTTTGAATCTGTTATCTATCTATCTATCTATCATCTATCTATCTATCTACCTATCTATCATCTATCTACTATCTATCTATCATCTATCTATCATCTATCTATCTATCTATCTATCTATCCTATCATCTATCATCTCTCTATATCTATCATCTATCTATCTATCTATCTATCTACCATCTATCATCTATCTCTATCATCTATCTATCTATCTATCTATCTATCTATATCTATAAATCATCTATCTATCATCTATCATCCATCTCTTTCTATCATCTATCTATCTATCTTCTATCATCTATCATCTCTCTATATCTATCTATCTATCATCTATCTATCTATCTAATGTATCTGTCTATCATCTATCTATCTTCTATCATCTATCATCTCTCTATATCTATCTGGCTATCATCTATCTATCTATCTATCTATCTATCTATCACCTATCTGTCTATCATCTATCTATTATCTATCTATCTATCATCTATCTATATATCATCTATCTATCTATCATCTAACATCGATCTAACTTTCTATTTATCACCTCTATGACCTATG
>NW_008338108.1:1072019-1078158 GCF_000622305.1 Nannospalax galili
TCTATCTATCTATCTATCTATCTACCTATCTATCTATCTATCTATGTGTGTGTGTTTTGCTAATCAAGTGAGTTTTTTATAGTCACCATATTGTTTGGTCTTGTATTTTTAACTCATTCAGTCAGGCTATGTCTTTTAATTGCAGAGTTTGTAATGTTTACATTGAAGGTTAATGTTGAGGTGTAAATATCTATGCCTGTCATTGTGTTAATTTCTTCTATTTGAAATACCAGCTGTCTTTTTTCTTCTCTTACTGTGTATCTCTGTAGTAATGGTGCTCTGTGATAAGATTTGTCTACTTTCTCATTTTCTTTTGTGTGTCTTCTCCTCTTGGTCCTCCTGCCCTGTTCCTCCTTGTCCTCCTCCTCATCATTGTCATTGAGGTCTTCATCTTCCTCTTCTTAATCTCAATATGTAGTCAGCATCAAGCTCATAGTACTCCTGCTCCATCTCCTGTGAGCTAGGATTACAGAATGAACCAACACATCTACTTGGATGTTTGCTTTCTAATGCCTTTAATACCTCCACTTGTTTATATAATAGTGGTTATATTTGTTATGTTTCTAAATGTTGACCTACCTTAATCATCTTTTGTAAGACTTATCTGCTCCTAATGAATTCTCTGTTTTTACTTGCCTTGAAATTCCTTTGTTTCTCCTTCACTTCTGGAAGAACTCTTTGCTGATATGGTATTCTTCATCGGCTGTCATTTTCTTTCATAACTTTGATAGATGTCTGTCCACTTCCCTCTAGCATGTAAGGTTTCCATTGAAAAATCTGGCATTAACTTGATGGGAGTTCCTTTAAAAAGTAAGTTGTGGGTTTGCTTCTGAAGCTTTTAGAATTCTTTCTGTGTTTTTTATGTTTGAATTGTTTGATGACAAGATGCAATAGAATCTTTTCTGGTTAAATCTGTTCTGGGATTATATGAACTTTCTGTACCTGAATGTCCATATTTCCCTAAGATTAGGGACACTTCAGCTGTTATTCAATGCAATAGGTTTTCTATACCTTCATATTTCTGACTCTTAAAATTCAAATGTGTCTGTTTAATGATGTGCCATATTTCTTTATTTCCTTCTTTCCTTTTTCCCTTCTTCTTTCCCTTCCCTTCCGTTCCCTTCCGTTCTGTTCCGTTCCGTTCCCTTCCCTTCCCTTCCCTTCCCTCCCCTCCCCTCCCCTGTCCCACCTCCCCTGCCCTGCCCTGACTTTCCTTGCCCTTCCCTGTCCTTCCATTCCCCTTTTCTTCATTTCTCTCTCAGCATTGGACCTAGGGTCTTGTGCATATTGGTTAAGTGGTAATCTACTTGGTGGTAGATCACTGAACTATATCCCTAGTCCTTTTGAAACTTTTTTTTTTAAATTTGAGACAAGGTTTTACTAAGTTGCCCAGGCTGCCCTTAAATTACCTTACAACCCAGAGTTGGTCCTCCTGCTTGTCTTCAGATTATCTGGAATTATGGACTTGTATTACCCGGGACAGTTTAGCAATTCTGACTATAACATTAGACATGCCAAGTTCAGTTCAGCGTGATTTCAGTATAAGTCCTTTTCATGATTGCTTTCTTCTTCATAGCATTAATTTTATTTTCCAAATGTTTTTGAATCACCAAGCTTATAATTTTGTTTTTCATTGATTTTATAATAGTCAGTCTTTTAATTTTGTTAGTATTTTAAGTTAGCATACAAAGAAGTGGGGCTTGTTATAAAATTCTCACACTCTGTTCTTATTTGCCCCCCCACAGGGCCACCCCATTTCCCTGCTGCTGATCCCCTTCTTCAAATAGCCTCCTCTGCCTTCATTTCACATGCATTCCATTCCCCTTTCTTTCCTCAACCCCTTCCCTCTTGCTTAGGAGATCTTCCTCTCTTAAGTTCCCTTTTCTAGTTGAATGGCTCCCACACAAACAGAGAGAAGGGGGATGATTTAGGTCTTCTTTCAGCATGTGAGAGAAAACATGGTGTCTGTTGAGTTTGTTTTCAGGTATTTCATGAGTATCCTTGTTTTGAATATGAAATGTTCCCACAATTCAAATGCTGATCTGTCAGTAGATAGCTAGTAGCACTATTCTGGCAGTTTCTGGAAATGTTAAGATGCAGAGCCTAGCTGGTAGAAGCAGGCCAAGGGGATGTGCCCTTGTGAGCTGTATCTTGTCTTGGCCCTTCTTCACCTGCACCCTTTCACACTCCTTCTGGCCTAGTATGAAATGAGCAGCCCCACTCTACAATACAATTTTCCATGATGATGTTTTCTCCATCTTTATATGCCAGAAACAACAGATCTAGCCAACTACGGGATGACACCTCTGAAACAGTGTGCCAGAATAAATTCTGTCTCCTTTCAGTTGTCTCTTTCAAATATTTGTCACAGTGACTTACAAATAACATAATCCTTAAAATAAATTTTTTTTTTGAGACAGGTTCTCATATAACCTAGGCTAGCCTCAAATTTGCCATGTAAGTAGGGTATATAGCTGGGATTGACCTTGAACTTCCTATCCTCCACCTCAACCTCCAGAGTGTTAGGATTACAAATGTATGCCACTAAGCCTGGCTTATGTTGTGCTGGGGGACTGAACCCAGGGCTTCATGTATGCTGGGTAGTGACTCTTCCTATTGAGCTGTATACCTAGCCCCGTAATCCTATTTTAAGCACCCTATTGTTAGAGAGCATTACGTTCCTTTAGAAGCATCATGTTACTTTGTATTTTGTTTGAGACAGTCTCCCTCAAGCCTAGGGTGGCCTGGCAACCACTATGTAGCCCAAGCTGGCCTTGGACGCAAGACAATCCTCCTCCTTCAGCTTCACAATTGCTAAGATTATAGATATGAGCCACTCTGCTCTGCTACCTTCCTTTTAATACTTCTTGTGTCACTATGTTGATATTTGCATATGGGGCAGACCACTTGTCTATACCAAATTTATAAACTGGCCAATGCTGTAGAAGACTTCTGACGATACAGCTTGGTATTTCAATTTAGTAGGCTCCATTGTCTTCATTTCCCTTTGTGAGTAATAGCACAGGCTCTATAGTTTCTTCAGCTTAATCAATTGATTTTAGCATGGTGCTAGTGGTTGTGAGATTGAAGAGCCTGTCTTTGAAGGTGGTGAGGGATCATTGACATGGGTCATCCTAAGTGCATGTGATAGGCACAGCAGTGAGGTGAGGTGCCCTATCTGTGGCTACTCTGGCAATGGAAATGGTGCTAGGAGAATGAAGCACATAGGCTGTTTCCCCTGGCACCACGTGAGTGATTCCCACTGTCAAGTGTAGTCTCTAGTACAGCACCTTCTGGGACAGAAGGGCCTTAGAAGCCCCAGCTTCAGTCCCAGCAGTGGTAAAGTCAGCAGTTGACCAGCTGCAGGAGGGGCTGTAGTAGTGGGAAGCACCCAGCACCTAGCAGTGACATGGACTGACTGAGGAGCAGCTGGCTGTGGGAGGCAGCAGTGAGAAGACCTGTCGCCTTCTTGCTCAGTCCCAGAGGTGAGCTCAGGCTGAGAAGCAGCTTGCTGGGGGTGGGCGAAGGGATATTTATAGTTTTCCCAAAATACTATCAGATATAATTAGACAAAAAGGAAAATGGAAATGTAAACAGTAAAGGAAAACAAAATTTTCTTCTGCACTAAGAACATATTTACTTATTAACCAGTGTAATTAGATTAAAAAATAAACTTTAAAACTAGAAAAAGGAGCCAAAATTGTTGTAAAATTTTATGATTTTTGCCTAGAAGACACAAAAGTGTAAACTCCAAAATTGTTGCAAATAGTATAAAAATTTAATTTGAAATTAAAAATTGATGTGTGATAAAATATGACAAATAGCAAGAAAAGTTGTCAAAATTAATGCAACAAAACATCTCAGAACCTACATAAATGAAGCCCTGAAACAGATATAAAAAGTCTGCTTCTAATTAGTTCTCATTGTTTGTGTGTTATAAACACCTACATATTTATGTTTATGTACATTTATAGGCATAATTAATTTTATGTAAATTGATAGACACAAAATGGTAATACTTATATATCTGTATGCT
Organism: Nannospalax galili; assembly: GCF_000622305.1. Lineage (NCBI taxonomy): Eukaryota > Metazoa > Chordata > Mammalia > Rodentia > Spalacidae > Nannospalax > Nannospalax galili. The sequence continues at coordinate 1,076,056 of NW_008338108.1, forward strand.
ATTGAATTCATAAAAAGAACATGAAAATATGGATGTAATCATCAGTGATTGTTTCTGGGGTATTGTTGGAACCTGGAGTCAAGTGATATGTAATGTTATTCCTATTACTAATTACAGTTTTACTTTTTGCTGTATGTATTAATATTCCTGTTTATAATTAAAAATATAGTTAAACATTGATTCCTTTTTCATTTAGCTCAAGTCTGTATTGATCTTACTCTTCAACTTTAATTAAACTCTTAATCTGTATTCACAATGGTGGGTAGGTTTGTAGCCTGGAGAGAGAGTGGAGGAGCTCTTTACTACTTTACCCACTTGCCTTATTTCTTCATATATTATTAACTACATCCTCAGTCACCAATGATAAAAAAGTAATTTTATTGAGATGTTGTTAAATGACACATATTATTTTGGAGGGTTTATGAGAAGAATTTAAATATCACCACACCAGTCAGGTAGTACAGCCCCATTTTTTAGATGATGAAACTGAGGCTCAAACAGCTTTAGTGACTGCTATCATTAGGATGCTGTTTGTAGCTCCAAAGGCTTATGTCCTGTAAGTTTGGTTCCCAGTGTCATGATGTTAATGTGGTAGAATCTTTAAGAGGCAGGGTATAGTGCAAGATAAGTGAGTGGGTCATGTGACCACTGCCCTTAGAAAAGATTAATGCAGTTCTTATGGGACCCTGGGTAATTTCTTAGTTAGTAATAGTGGGTTGTTATAAAAGGAGTCTGGCCCTTCAGTCTCTGGCACTCTGTCGTATGTTGTGATTTCTCCCTCTTACCTATATCCATGTTATCATGACATCTGCCTTGTCTGACATAGCAAATAAGGCCTTCTTTAGGGGGAGAACAGATAGGGACCTTGAGGCAATTTTGAATTTTCAGGCTTCAGATATGAGAAGGAAGCAAATTCTCTTCTTTAAAAGTACCAAACTTTGTTTTATAAATTGGGGTGGGGAATATGTATGTGTGTGTAGGTACATGCATTCATGCAGGAGCATATGGAGGCCAGAGGTCAACCTTTGGATGGCTGGATGTGTCTTTAATAGATTGCTTATCCACCTTATTTTTTGAGCTCTCTGTTTCAGTGAAACTGGTTAGCCAGTGAGCCCTTGGAATATGCCTGTCCCCTTCCCACAGCTCTAGTGCTACAGACACGCTGCCTTGCCTGACTTTTACATGATGCTGAACAGGGACTATGATCCTTATGCTTGCACAGCAAGCACTTTACCCACTGAACGGTCTTGTCAGTCCAGGTATTTTGCTATAGGAACAGAAAACAGACTTAATGTAGTAACTTACCCCAGAGTTATTTAGGGTTTTCAGAGAATCATTTTGTCCTTATATGAGACAACACTTCTTGCTAAGCTCTTTTCTCAAAATGAGAAAAGACTTTCAAAGTAATTTGAAATATAGACTATATAATCTTAGAGACTGCATCTCAAATGCAATGAGAACCAGGCAGATGACTGAGGTGGGAAGGAGGTAAAGCTTCAGGCCAATTAAAACATACCTGAAGTCCAACTTGGCAGTATACACTTCAACGTGGAGCACTAAACAAGTACAATGAAATGTTATGTAAGAATGTTATTTTGACATGCTTTCTTTGTACTGGGAGACAACACACCATAATGGGGAGGAGCAAGGAAATGGAGGTGGATAGGCATGCACCAAAATACTGGCCACTACATCTCCTTTCTGTGTGTGACCAAGGGCAGGGTTTTTACGAATCCGAAGCTCAATTTTTACAGCCAAATTATTTTAGTGCTTTGATTTATTTTTAAAGAAATTTATGAGTGGCAAAGCTTTTGCTTTACATGCATGAGACCCTAGGGTAGATCTATAAACTTGCATCTTTATTTTGTTAATGTTAAAGTTATCTTGATATATATTGAAATTTTACTTGATAATTATCATTTTTTATTATTTTTATTTTATGTGTATGAGTATTATGCCTGCATGTAAGTAAGTGTGCCTGTGTCATGCAATGTCTGCTGAGGACAGAAGAGGCTGTTGAATCCCTTGGAACTGGAGTTATGGACAGTTGTTAGTTGCCATGTGGGTGCTGGGATTCAAACCCGGGTCTTCTGCAAAAACAGT
>NW_008338108.1:1079414-1103493 GCF_000622305.1 Nannospalax galili
CCCTTGGAACTGGAGTTATGGACAGTTGTTAGTTGCCATGTGGGTGCTGGGATTCAAACCCGGGTCTTCTGCAAAAACAGTCAGTATTCTTAACCACTAAGCCATCTCTCCAGCCCCTTAGCTGCTAATTACTAAATGAAGAAATGTAATGCCTGTGTCATGCAATGTCTGCTGAGGACAGAAGAGGCTGTTGAATCCCTTGGAACTGGAGTTATGGACAGTTGTTAGTTGCCATGTGGGTGCTGGGATTCAAACCCGGGTCTTCTGCAAAAACAGTCAGTATTCTTAACCACTAAGCCATCTCTCCAGCCCCTTAGCTGCTAATTACTAAATGAAGAAATGTAATCCAACACAAATCCTTACTCTTAAATTTTCAAATATTTGCTAAAATGTTACTAAATTTCTAATATTTTATAACTCTTGCCTTTAAATAGGAAGTTTGATAGAAGGTAGGCTAGCCTTGTATTTTATTTTAGAAGGGGTGCTTTGAAGTGAAAAGCTATCTTATATCATGTTTTCTTCACATATAAAGGTTATTTAATTATAAAATCTGAGAACTATTAAATTAAAAAATATTTACTCTCTCAAAAGTTATTAATGAATTTTAATGGTGCTGTCACTGTGAAAGCAGTTGTCTAAGAATTGCCTATAAGAGTCTCTCCATCAGCATCATCACCACATTGCTGTTATTAAACACCTGCTGTTTTAGTAGGATGCAATGCACAATACCAGTCTCTTCATTTTTCTCATACTGCATTTCATTGCCTTTATGTGGCAGAGGTTCTTCCAAACCCCGTATTCTCTGCATAACAATGGAGGGCAAGACAAGGCATGGCTTTTTAAAATCCTATTTGTTATGTCCCTCCATCCTTTAAAAGATTCACATGTTGACTTGCACAGAGTGGTATTTTAATAGCTTTTTAAAAGTAAATTGATGGCGTAGCTCAATGCTAAAAGTTTACATGCAAGAGGAATGCAATATTAGTATTTTCTGGTGTTATTTGTTTGTTAAATTATGATCTGATTCTCTGATTATCTTATGATTATATATGCATAATGGAACAATTGCCAGTTTCTACACTGTTCACTATGAAATTTAGGAGATCTACTACAGATAGTTTATAGTTTTCTTGTGTTTTTCATTTGTTTATCATATATTGCTTAAATATCTTAGCCATCTCCTCTTATTTTCTTTAGAAATAATTAAAACAAAAGATATACCAGTTGCAGTCTAATGATATAGAACAATGTAAACACTTGCATTATTTCAGGAAACAGTTCTGATGCTGCTGATTCAAATACTACCATATTCATATAGTATGATGAACCTTGAGTTTTAGATTGAAGAAAGAAACATACATTGTGAAGGGAATATATCCAAGGTGCCTTTCTCACAAACCACCCAGAATCAGCATTATCTATTGTTTTACTTATAACTTGGAGTCAAATAATGGCATACAAAGCAACCAAAATTATTTTAAAAATCCATTCAGGAGGCTCTCTGTTTCCTCGCTCTAGGAAGTTCCTGAAGTTCTCTTCACCAACCCACCATTTGAACCATGTTCTGATTTGGGGGTCATGTAGCATTGGAAGGTGACTTCGACTTTCTGAGATGAAACCAAACACTTTGCCTGTCTTCCAGGTCTGGAGTATCTAGCGGATGGTTTATTCCATAGGGAATAATATAATGTTGTTCATGGAATAATTATAAAATACTTGCCACCAGGTTACTTAACCTTAAAAGGGGAAAGGTGCATCTTTTGTGAATCAATGGACAAAGTATTTTATTATTTAATATTTTGTTTACTAGTATTCATGAAATGGATTTGCATAAAATACTAATTGTCTGTAAATCTATAGGAAGAGCATCCTCTAGTCAATTGATTTGAGTGTTGTCATTCTCTCTGTGTGTAACTAGGTCACTGTAAATAGAAGAAACACTTTCCATGAGAGGAGACAAAGTTTGAAAATGCCCTGAAAGTAGGTTTACTGCCCATAATGTCAGTGCAGTAATGAAACTCTTTGATTTTTTTGTGGTTGCTTCTGATCATTTCTTCTCCTGTTTCACAGGAGAATGTCCTGAATCACGTTTCACAGGATTGTTTTCTGAAGCACATTACTTCAGGCTAAATAAGAACCAAGGATTATTGTGCTCTCATCACAAAGGCTCTCTCCTAAGGGGTAGTTGCCAAGGGGTTGTTGGTCAAAGCAGAAGAATACTTCACATTTTGTCTTAACAAAGAAGAGTTTCTTTTTAAATTTTAGTTAAAATAATCCTTATTAAACACATTTACTAAAATCTATTATTTGTTGGTTATCATGGGCCATGTTAGATATAACAATGTCTTCTTTTATCAAGATACAGTCCCACAAAAAATCAAGGCAACATGAAATGGTAAGGGAAGTACTCAGGATTCTGTGGGAGAACATAGCAGGATATCTGTCTGCAAGGGTCATCAAGTTCACATGGAGAACAGCCAGCAGAAAGCTGAAGATGGAGATGCAGTGGGGGCTATGGGGGCAGGTAAATCTTTAGATTGACATTTTTGGATGATGTTTGAAGAGGGCAATAGAGGAGCAAACAAAGAGGCCTCTTACGAGGCTTCTGTCATCCCAGGGATAGAAATATGACAAGGACTAGTGCAGCTCACAGCAAGAGTGGAGGGTATAAGAAGGTAGAGTCAATAAAATTACAGAAAATGAAAGAAAAAGTGACCATAACCCCAGTCCAGAAGATCACTACTACAGTTTCCATCATGTATTTATGTACTTGCTTGTGTGTGTGCATGTGTGTGTGTGTGTGTGTGTGTGCGTGTGTGTGTATTCATAGACATAGCTGTAACTTTTTGCAGCAGAGCCCAAATAAAGCTGTGAAATAGGTAAGCTTTGTTTTCACTATAATCTATATTTTTATAGAGATTTTCTCTTTCATTTGGTCTTTGCTCTCTCTTTCCCAGGTCGTCAATATCTCCCTTTTGAAACCCCACCCATTTTATCCAGTTCTTGACTTCTAGCTCCTTTATTAATTGTTCCCATCAAGAAGCTATATTTCCAGGGACAATTTCAGGCAGAATAATGGACCACCAAAGCTGCCCATATTACCCTCTTTGGAATATGTTAGTATGTAACTTTGTATGACAAGTGGGTTTTGTAGTTGTTATTTGGGAGCTAGAGATTATCTTATACTGTCTAGATTGTCTCAGTATAACAGCAAAAAGATGGAAGAGGAAGGTAAAAGAGTCAGAGAGTGGGTGGAGATAAAAACAAATGTATGAGACAGATTTGACTATTCAACAAGACTCTTTAGAGGTTGTAGGAAAGAGCATGGGCCAAGGATTGTAGGTACCCTTTGCAATTAAGACACATGAGGGACCCGATTCTCTCCTAGAACTCCAGAAAGGATACAGCCCTGTCAACAACTTAGTATTAGTCCATGAAGCCCATTTCAGGCTTCTGATCTCTAGTGCTATATATTGAGTTTTTATTGTTCCCTCACAAATTGAGCTAACTCAGCCTAGTAACATTAAGAAGCCAGGACAGGTGTTGTTGCAAAGAATCTTGTAGATTTACTCACAAGTGGGCTAGACAACTTGCAAAGGTTAATTTATTCTCTTTTTTCTTAATCCCAAAGAAACATTAGTATTAAAATTTCAGGAATCAATTTGTGGGGGAGATGTTTGAAGTTTGGTTGCAGGTAAGAGCATGTGTGTGGAAGGGGAGGAATTCTGAAAGTCTTCACAATGACCAGGCTGCCCAGCCACATTTCCTACTACAAGTAGAGACCTGCCATCATCTTCCAGTTCAGAGTGAGCCCTGCATGTGGAATTCAGTTCAAATGAATTCTTAAAAATTCTTATGTGAGTGTATATGAATGTGGATTGAAACATTAAATACCATTTCACATATCCAATTTCATTTGCTTTTAGTTTTTGAAGGGGTTGTGCATTCTTATGCTTTTGAATTATGATCTTTTCACAATGGGAATATCCTATGAATAAACAGCAGACGTTGAATGTGAGGGAGCTGGGGTGGGAGATGCAATTGGAAAGATGAGAGGCTGTTTTCTGTTGGCTTGTGGGGCTGAGTTTAATAGACAATCCATGGAATGGGAGAAATAAAAGAGCCAGAGTATCGCTTGACACTTGCTTTGCTTCCAAGTTATCAACATTATTGTTCCCTTAGCTTTCTAGACACATGTGACAAAAACACAAAATGCCATCCATCCTTTTTTAAAAACTAGCTAGAGGAAAAAATAAGGGGGGGTAACTCATCATTGTATTATAAAAGTCCCTAAACCAAAGCTTTAGATTCCAAGATAAAAAGAGTATCAAAGATCATACTAGAGAAGGAAGAGAGAAGTCATCTTTTAGGAAACTGAAGCTTTATACCTTCAAATTAGCATCTGAAATTGCTCCTGACCCAATAGGTAGTACTCTCAGGCATAGATGAAGCCTGCAGCTCTGATCAACTGTCCTAAGCTGATGATTGTAGCCCTTCTCCGTTCTCCGTATCTGAGCCTTCCTGGTGGTGTTCCAGGACTCCCTCAGAGCGTATTACTGTGATCCCCCTTTGAATATTTCAAAGACTGGAAAGGTGGGTCTGCCGGCATATCAGGGGGAAGGTGATGACAGAGTCTCAGATCAGATGACTGTGGAAATGATTACAGAGAGTTGCCAGATAGCTTACACATGTGGACTGATGAACATTCGTGATCTGGTTGACAGTCATGGTAATGCAGCACAGAAATGGAACAGATATGATAAAGCCCGTTTTATAACCCTGGCAGTGATGAATAAGAGTTCTGAAATTATTTATCTCAGATTAAAGATTTAGTAATTTGTAAAGCCAAGATACATTTGTACCTTGGCTTGATACCTTATCCAAAGCTGAATTCAGCACACTCTGAATCCGTCCTACACTCTGAAGCCTAAATATCTGCAGTACTAAAAGAAATATAAATAAGTAAAAACTCCTGGGTTCTACCTTAGATGCCCTGCTATGGTGTTTGGCATTCTGTACTTTTAAAGTAAATTGCTCAGGGAATTTTTTTGCACACTGACATTTGAGAACTTCTAAGTACCTTTAGTTCCTTGCTTCTCCAAGTGTGATCTGAGGCAGAGTATCAGTATCACCTGAAAGTCTGCTAGGAAAGCAGTAACCCATGTAGAATCAAGGACTATTGGATAGAATCTCCATCTAAGGAAGATTCTTAGGAGTTTTCAGGCACATGAGAACGATTCATATAAACCTCAGCATTAATAACTGATAAAATGTCTCCTCAAATGGAGGAGAAACAGAACTTCAAATATCTGACATTTGATTTTCCCTTAACTGAGTCTGTTGAATTCTCACTTCTTTCTGTCACATTCAGAGTCACAAGTCAGGCTCCTGCAGTAGAGGGACCACTCAGTCCTTGACTCTGTCTCATCACCAGCCATATGGAAAAAGTTGCTCCACTGCCCAGCCTATTGAAGGAGGAAGGCCCATCAGATAGGAAAGCTAACTATCTTGTTATCTCTGCATTCAGTCTGCTGTACAAACTGAACCCTGCAATAATCCTGATCAGCATTAAGAACTGAAACTTGAGGAAGGAGAATTTGAGTATGTGGAAAATTCTACAAAGGAGATCCCAAGAAGGAATTGAAACTATCATCAATACAAGTAGTTGTACCTCCCATTTATGGATAAATTTCTATTTCTAGCACTATAATCACAAATGAAAGGCTACTATCAAGGGAAGGCTCCAAGAAAAGATGAATAATGGATAATGGGCACTCATCTTACAAAATCTTCAACTTTCTTGTTCCTGCTGAGAGTTTATTATTTAAGAAAGTCTTAAGTGTTTCACATGTGAGGATATTCCGGGTTTTAAAAAATATATTTTATGGGTTATTTTTATTTTATGTGCATGAGTATATTGCCTGCATATATGTGAGTGCACCCGTGTCATGCAATGCCCTGGAGGTCAAAAAGGGTGTTGGATTTCTCTGGAACTGGAGTTAAGGACGGTTCTTAGCTGCCATGTGGGTACGGGAATTGAACCCAGTTCCTCTGCAAGAGCAGTCAGTGTTCTTAACTGCTGAGCCATCTCTCCAACCCCTATATTCCAGGTTTTTATATGAATTTTGGAATTAGATATTCACGATAATAGTGAAAGCAGGGGCTTTTCTGAACCATTTCTAACCTGTAGTACATACATGATAGTTCACCTGTAGAGAACTTTATGAATTTTTCCTTAGATACATGTGACCAAATATGTACTTGGCTAATGCCCTTATCTCTGATATGAGAGAAATAAACATATGTGGAACTTAAACTGGCACAAAAATAGACCACAGAGGAATTCTGAAAAAAAATAGTGAAAAATGTTGATTTTTAAATACTCATCTGGGTGTGGTGGTGCACATCTTTAATCCCAGCACTCTGGAGGCAGAGAGAGGTGGATCTCTGTGAGATGAAGGCTTGGTCTACATAGGGGGTTCCAGGCCAGTCAGGGCTACAGGGAGAGTCCATCTCAAATAAAACAAAATGCTCATTTTGTTTCATTGTAAATATATACATGTATATATACACATATGTGTATATATTTATATAATATTTAATATTTTCAAATTATAGAATAGGCAAGCAATCATAATACTTCTCAAAGGAATATTCTTTGTATTTAATTTCAAAGAGCTTGAAATTTTCAGATCTTCTATATTTAATCTTAAAGGATGAATATAGAAAATAGGGTGGAAGAGGATGTTTTAAATCTGCTTTGAGGCAAAAGAATTCCCTGCCAAGCAATCAGACTCCAGGAAGGCATTAGCACACCTTTGAAAAGTGAGTGAAGGTGGCCAGTATTAAACTTTTAAAAGCTTACTTTGAAGGAATGTGGAATTGGTTAATATCATTTTAGTGAGGCAATAAGTGTCTGTGTTTCATTATTTATTCCTGAATCTTTGAAGGCAGCTTTTTTTTCTCTTTTCTCAGCTGGTTCATTTTAGTATAATGAGCATTAAGCTCATATATCAAAGAAAGAATAATAAACCATTAAATGTCAGTTCAAAGGAGGTCTTTATTTTTCTACCTGCAACTGTGAGGCACTGAGGATAATTTAAGATACACAAATCTGAGAAATTACCTGAAAATGTATAAATAGGAAACTGGAAGAGGCATGAAATTGCAGAGTATTTTTTAAAAGAAAGGATTTTAACTATGTATCCAGCACAAGGGAAAAGGGAAAAGAATACTCTATGAGGAATTGACAACATGGAATTAGAAACGTGCTAAAAATTTAGGAATACAGCCCATTGTATTTGTCCTTGAACTGCTAAATTGAGCATTTAGTCCCTAACTGTATTATATTTTATAAGGTTGGTTTGGAAAGCAAAAATTTAGTTTGCATCTGATATACAATTAGAAAAGAACGTAAATAATGGGGGTCATTCTGGGCACTACTGAAGAACTAAATTGTTGTAGTGAGTTGCTGAGGCACACAATAGTAAATGTGCTTTGAGTTTGGGGCAGGGTAAAATGTTCTTTCTGAAAACAGCAAGAGTAGGTCTGTTTGAATGAGTGTCACAATGTGTCAACTGAAAAGAAGTCTAAGTTAGAAATGTTCTTCAAACTGGGTGATCCAACATATTCAACAGAGGGAAAAGTTGTGGTTCTAGAATAGAACATGTACCTGAGCATAAAAGATTTCTCAGTAAGACCTGAATGCCTCCAAACCATGCTGGCTCTGAGCACAGAGCGAGGGAGAGACAAAGATAGGTTATTTCAGAGAATGAAAGTTGCTTCTTTCCCCAGCACTGAAGTCTTGTTATCGCTGCTTCTGCCGTTGTTCTTGGCATGTCTCTCCTGTTCTCCTGTATCAGATTAAACAAAATTTTGATGTTTAGGAGGTCTGTACCTTTAAACCACAAACATAAAAGAATGGAAGCTGCACAAACCTTGGTGGCACTTTGAAGAGGAGACATACAGATAATCACCGATACCCAGATAAAAGCATATCCACACAATTACAGACTATCTGGTAACTTCTGTGACAGGTCTGGGGACCATATGAGCCTTCCTGCCCAAAACATCAGTCATGGGAATGAATATTCCACCTTAAACATGCAGTGCTTTAATGTTTTTTAGGGTTCAGTGTTACCTACATGAAGGCAAAATCTTAGAATGATAACCACCTGTGTCACATAATCTTAATTTTTAAAATTTATTTTTGTAATTTTAAATTATGTGTAGGTATATGGGGATGGTATGTGCACATGAGTGCAGATGCCTGTGGAAGCCAGAAGCATCGGATGGATATCCCTGGAACTGGGGTTAGAGGTGGTTGTGAGCTGAGCAGCATGTGTGCTGTGAACCAAATTCTAGTCCTTAGTAAGAGCATGCTCTGAACTGCTGATCCATCTCCATAGTACCCACATGCATTCATTTTAAAATAATAGACCTTTCACCATATTCCAGGTAAGGAGTAGGAGAGCAAAAGCTATTTCCTAATTTGCCTTAGCACACCTGACCCATGGGTTACTTGGATGTTCTTAACTGAAGGCTTCAAAGAGCTATTATACACCCTTCTTTTTCTTTCTTTTCTTTATTCATCTCCCCTTTCTGAGGTCTTCTTTCACAGGTTTTACTGAGAAACTTGTGCCTCCTCTCTACAGAAATCTGAAGGAGTGAAAAGCAAATCTATTAAGAAACACGAGAAGCTTCTCCATGCTGCCAGGTCCTTCTCTGTTTCCAATCCAGCTTCTCACATTCACAAGCTTCCATTACCTTAGGTATCCCTGGTTCCTTCCTCTTGCTAAGAAAGGATTGCATGAAAAATCCATTGTAAGCCTTTAGTGATCTATTGTGTAGCTCCTTCTATGCACATAACTATGTCTCGTAGAGAAGAGGATAGAAGAGAGAAAGCAAAGGCCAACATTTTAGCTAAACTCAAGAAGTGGAAACTTTTCAAGAAAGGGGGAATTGAAGATAGCTCAGACCTCCTCTAACCTCATTCTGCTTCCTTGTGAAGCTAGCACAGCTTGCATTTACGAGAAAATCGATGTGTATGTTACACGGGGGAAGGGTCAATGCTTTTTGAAGATTATATTTTCATGTCAAGATGATTATTGTTTTGTAAAACCAACAATCTTCCAGTTCTGCCCACCTCTCAACTCTAAAAAGCAAACTGATTAAAAATAAAACAACACAAGACATATAATCTTTGAAGATGACTGCATTCACCACCCCACAGCAATAAATATCATGCAATCCAAATTTAGATAATATTTATAATATTTATAATAAAAATGTGTACTTTGCCCAATAGAATTCTTTCCTTTAGCTTAGATAAATGAGAACATGTCATGCTGCAAAGAATATTGATGGGAGGCAATTATGGGAATGACATATGTTCAGAGCAAGGAAAATCATTTTGAGAAATCATTTCCAATCTTGTTTCAGAGACTGGTGATCTTTTTTTTCCCCTTCATAGATGCTGAATTAGAGTGCTATAAGGAAATAGCTCATTCAAACATGGAAATTGAAGTGAATTTGATAAATGAACCTTGAAGAAAGAATGGATAGGACTTATAGGGAAAGTAGTAAGATATGTTGCAGTATGAAAGAACTAGTAAGGACAGAAGCTCTTAACCAACCTAGGTTTGAAGGAGCCAGGAAGAACACAGAAAAATAACCCCTTGGGCAGGGCTATCTGAGAAGCCTGTGGCCTGCTGCAGAGGATTGTAGCTAAGCTTGTTTTCCTGCCAACAGAGAGGTGGAAAAAGAAAATTTTATCTAGTTCTCTTGCCATGAATTTTCTGTCTCCTTTTTCTCTAGCAAAATCCAGTAGGAATGCAAACCGCAAGGGGCCTATGGACATAAGCAATACAGGCTATCCCTTAGGAACACAGACCTTGGTGGGAAATGGTAGATGATGGATCTGGAGCACCAAAGGGATGATATCCAACACAATTGCCTATTGGCAACTTATCAAATTTAGCTCCCTTCCTTCCAAATTTTTATGCCCAAATTGTTAATTTTTCCATATGCAAGATAAATCTCTTTGCAGCATTTCAGCTAAGGTATTGATATGTCCCTTTTATTCTTATTTGGGCTTAACAATTTTACAAGTTCTTTGTCACCTCCTCTCCCACTGCCTTCATCCCATGTTGCTGAGTACCCTCATAGTTGCTCCTGGTGGGTTTCAAAGTGAGGCAATACTCCAACAGCTGTTCTTGGTTCCTAAGATGCTCCACTGATTGCAAAGGCTTTCCACAAACTCTTAGGGGATATCTAAAGTGTTATTAGATCACTGTTTTAAGATTTTATATGAAGAAATTATAGTTCATTGGTTGCTAAGTGCTTCTCTGTTGCTGTGACAAAACACTCTTGCATACCAACTTGGGGAGAAACAGGTTTATTTTATTTTATTTATTTATTAATTATTTATTTTTAGGTTTATTTTATCTTACATCTCCCAGGTCATATTTCATCACTGAGGGAGCCCAAGGTAGGAACTCAGGGCAGGAACCTGGAGGCAGGAGCTGAAGCACAGGCCATGGAGAAATGCTGCTTACTGGTTTGCTCCCCTGGCCCATGCTCAACCTGCTTTCTTATATAGCACAGAACAACCTTTCCAGGGTAGAGCACCACCCACAGTAGGCTGAGCCCTCCCACATCACTCAATAATCAAGAACAGAGAGTGGGCCAGTGCAATAGAGAAAATTCCCGAGTTGAGGCTCCCTCTACCCAGGTGTGTCAAGTTGACAATTAAAACTCTTTAGCACACTAAGAAAGGTAAATAAAACATCAATGCTTTCATTTAAACTCCCCTAGTCTGGAGCAGCAAGTTATGGAAATCTACTTGTTAGTAAGCCAATTAAAAAATAAAATTTTAGAAAATGAATCCAAATGAAGGTATCCAGAATGGGTGAACAATGCCATTCCCAGAAAGCACAGGATATTAAACAAAACCAGCACAGCAAAGTATGGTATACCTCCTCATGAATTATTGGTTAGGAAGCCCCCACAGGCCTCCAAAACAACACAAGCTATTATCATTGCCCTTGGTGACCCTCAATAACTACCCTGCAAGATACATATATTGCTGAAGATAACATCCTCTTTGGCTGCAGGTAATAGGAAAATTAATCTCAAACTGACTGGGAAAATTTGTCCCTGCTGGCTAGCTTTCCTAGTGATGGAAGGTGTTATGTAGGCTGCTGGAGGAGGAAAGAGATTAGTGGTGTCACCCAGCACTGGATCTTGTATACTACAATACCAACCTTCTAGGCAAGATGCCCCCGCCAGTGCAATAGTGACAGGACCATTATGGGGTAAGCAATCACTTTCTGATTGAAGACCTGATCTCAGGAGGGAATTATATGCTTGGTACTGTAATCCTGGTCAAAATCTTTGGGTAAGGAGGTCATAGACCTTAGAGGAGAACCGGCAGCTGTTGTTTTGCTAGATGGCCATGTTGTTAAAGTGACTTCTAAATATTTATATTTATATTCATAGACCTAGGCTACTCTCAACCTTGGTCAGAGAAGATTCTTTTTGCAGTGGACAACAGTTAGTGCAGACACACATAACTGATCAGGATGTTGAAAATAAGACACTGGGTTCAACCCTAAATGTGGCATCTTTATCAATGCCCCATCCCCTGCCAAGGCTCTGGAATGTTGTAGAAGAGATGGAAAGAATGCAAGTGCTAGAGGATAAGGAGGAGTGCTGTGAAACACTGGCTTCTGGACATGACATGGCTATTGCACTCAGCCCACACTATCTGTTGCTACCTGTACAAGACCTACATGAGACCAAGCCAGCAAAGATCCTATGAGATGGGTGAGGTGATTTCCAGGCCCTATCCATCACTGAGGTGTTGTTGGTAGTTCATAACTGTTGGGGGAGGGAGAATCATTCTTCTTTGAGGGTGTGGTTGGGGTAGACATTGATGTTCCAGTGGAAGGCCTCACACACATGTATATGTGGGCAACATTAATTGAACTTAGCAGGTTATCAAAAAGAAGAAATCAAGACTTGAAGTTAGGAGGGGGAATTGTTAAGGAGATAATGGGGGAGGAAGGAGGAAGGGGAAAATGGGGCTGAGAGGCATATATCATTATATTTCATTGCACACATGTGCGATTCTCAAAAAAGTCATAAAGATTTAACATTGCTAGATTCCCAGACTTCTCATCTCTAGGATTCTATGATAGATTTTGCTCATTCTTTCAAAGAGTTTTCTAATTAACATAAGAACTATGTTATAGGTCAAGTTTTATTATATAGTGATGGAATTAAAAAGGAAGAGACTCCTACAAACTTTTCCTCCAGATATGGAAGAAAAGCTGAGATAATTATGAAGATACTGAAACATTTACATAAAGAAACATAAAAGCAGAGAATTTGTGAGTACTTGTATTTGGAACCTAAGAGTAGTTCATGAGTGAGATATTTTGAACTTTGCTTAAACTTGCTTTGGTTTCTGTCTATATTTTTTTCAAATGATATAACTGCTTAGAATAAAGAAGAATATATAGGTACCAAATTCATAAAAATTATTTTTTTGAGGTTACCAGAGTAGGATTCTAGTCCTTCAATAGATTCGTGGCTATGTAAGTCATTCATCCATACTAGAGCTGAAAGAGATTATTTAGTGCAGCTGCCAGCTCATGGGAGTCATTTGGGGAAGTTAAACGAAGGGTACCGATAGAAAGGGATATCATGCTTGGTTTCATGGTTGCTGGAATAATTTCTGTGTCTGGCTTATTTCACTTAACATAACGACTTCCTGTTTATTCATGCTGTATTAAGTGGCAGGAATTTTTACCTTTTCAAGAATTAATATTAATTCATTGTGTGTATACTTCACATTTTCTTCCTGTGTTTATAAATCAACTGGCACATTTAGGCTTATTCCTCATCTAGTTTGCTCTGAGTAATGCTTCAGTTAATACAATTATAGTTTTTTCTTCAATATACTGATTCCCAATAGATAGACACTCAGTAGTGGGATTAGTGGAGAATGTGGTAGCTCTAATTTTAGGGTCTTGAGGAACATCCATAGTATTTTACATATGGCTAAAATAATTTTATTAATCTCAACAGTGGGCAAAGTTCTGATTCCTCTTCATCTTGGCCATCATTTGTTGTCTTTCAATGTTGTGGTAGTAACCATCGTAACAGAAGTCATTCTGGTTTTCATTCTGCATTTTCCTGGTGGTTGTTGATGCTGGCCATTTTTCATACAACTTTTTGTCATTTGAATATCTTCCTTTGAGAGATAGCTATTCAGGCTCTTTGCCAATTCACTAATTGGATTGCTCTCCATACACACCCAAATTATTTTATTTTCTTACAGTTTTTGCACATTAAATTATTAACAGATTTATGTTTCACAAATTGTTTCACTCATTCCATAGGTTATCGATGAACTTTATCAGTAATTCCTTGGTTATACAGAAAGGTTTTAGTTTGATATAATATGATTTATATAATTTTGCTTAATTAATTAATTAATTTTTGCCTGTGCTTTTGTTTCATATCTGAAAAGTCATTGCAAAAACCAACACCCTGGAACTTTAGCTTTGTGTTTTTGTCCAGAAATTCCACAATTTCAAGCACTACACTGAAATCTTTCATTAATTTTGAGTTAAATTCTGTACATTCTGTAAGATGAGGGTCTACTTTTGCACTTCTGAAGGTGAATATTCAATTTTCTTACACAATTCACTGAAGAGAATCTCTGTATTATATACCCTTGATATGTTTGTCACAAGTGAATTGAATATAAATGAATGGATTATTTCTGGGCATGTTATTATATTTCATATACCTCTGCATTTCTTTTTATGACACTAACCTACTGTCTCATTCATTAAAGCTTTATAGTATATTTTGAAACTCAATAATATGATGTTTTCAGGTTTGTTCACTTTAATTCTTATAAAATATTTATTTTATTTTTCAATATACATTGTATTCATCACAAACAAAAAGTAGCAAATGTTTAGATTTGTTTATCAACTTAACAATCATTAGATAAAATATCTATTTTTTTCTTTTTCTTTTTTCCTTTAGCATATAATGTAGAGGTTTGCTTGTGGTATTTTCCATACCTACTTGATTTTGGTTGACTGTCCCACCAAAGATTTGTTCTTTTTTGCCTAAGATTACATTGGAAAATAGGAGAATTTAGGGTTTCAATATGAATTTCAGGATTTGAAAAAGTTTTGTTAGAATTCTGTTAAGGTTTTCATTGAATGTGTAGAGTGCCTTGAATTGTATGCCTATTGTTTTGTGGTTTTGGGTTTTGATTAGTTTCCTTACATTTTGACCATTTCATTCATTCACACGAGGCTTCGTGAGGATATTTGCCTTCAATACCTTCTCTCATCCCTGTCCCACAGTCCTCCATCCCTCTGAAGCAGTCTTACATGTCTTTGTGTGTGTGTGTGTGTGTGTGTGTGTGTGTGTGTGTGTGTGCAGGTCTTATGCAGGAGCCACAGCTGCTGAGTGCTTGTGATTACAAGGTCTGTCTTATGTTCAGAAGACTTCTTTTCATAAAATATCTCCTCATCCTCCCACTGGTAGCAGTTTATCTGGCCCCTTTTCCATCATGTTTCCTGGGTCTTGAAGAGGGTGATGTAGATGTCCTGAATAGAGATGAACACTTAACAGTCACTTATTCTCAACACTTTGACCATTAGGAGTCTCTGCTTTAACCATCACCCACTGCAAAATCAAGCTTCATTGACACAGACTGAAAAGCAGCACTAGTCTATGGGTATAGACATAAATAGTTACAAGACAGTGTGACTAAATATATTTAGCAATATGTTAGCAATGGATTCTCCTCTTAGTGCCTGTGACCTCCCCAGCTATATTTTGACCAGGTTTACAGTACCAGGAAAATGTACTCTCCCTCTCATGAAGTAGGCCTCAAATCGGAAAATAATTGGTTACCCCGCAACGGTCATGCCATTATTCTGACAGTGGGCATATTTTGCCTGGCAGGTCAGAACTGCAGGGTCCACAGCTAGGTGAGACTGCAGGTAACTTTTCTTTCCTAGCAATCTTCTTAACACTTTTTGGCACTGTGAATGCTAGACAGCAAGAAAATCTTAAAGAGGGGAGGGGGCTGGGGAAACACATGTGATATGAATAAACAGGGGGAACATTAGGAGCAAGAAAGTTTAGATAGGAATGGTACAGGGATAAGGGAGAAAGGTAGGGGTTGGACAGGGAGGATCAACAAAAACTAAGAATGTAAGAAAAAGCCATATAGAAACTTACCGCTTTATAAGTTCATGAAATATATCATTCACAAAATAGAGTTTGAGTACAGGTACCTTGCAAGGGTGTAATGCTCCTCCCAGAAGTCAAAGGTTTTAAAATCAAAATTCCAATGCCAAGTGCAGGATATGAATTGATGGAGAACTCCCAGAGACCCCCAGAACAATTTAGGCTTTTACCACTGCTCTTGGCTGTCATACCAGAACTAACTGGTAAAACATAATTGTGGAAGGTACCTCGCACTTTGGATACAGAACTCAGAAATCAAAGTGGAAATGAGTTGGAAGCTTCCTTTCTGCTGACATTTTTGAGACTGGGTATCATTCAGCCCAGGCTGGCATTGAACTTGCTGTAGATCAAGGCTGACTTTGAACTCCTCATCCTTCTGCCTTTACCTTCCAAGTGCTGACCCACCACAAGCAGTTATCCTTCCAATTCATAAACAAAGTATATTCTTATTCATTTTGACTGCTTTCCAAATATTTAAATCAATTTTCTTACTTTTAATTTGCAGCAGCAGATCATTCACATTTTCTTGGTTAAGTGTATTTATAAATAAACTTTTGGTAGCTATTGTAAATTGGTTTCTTTTATTAGATAGCTCATGTGTTTGATAATAGATATGCTATTGAGTTTTGTTGGTTGATTTTACATGGGCAACCTTACTGAGTTAATTTATTAGTTCTAATAACTGGTGTAGTCCTTGGGGTTTTCTATAAATAAGATCATGAGGTCTGCAAACAGGGAGAATTTCGCTTGTCCATTTCAATCTGGGTGCCTTTTATCTCCTTCTCTTGTCTAACTACCATTGAAAGTAAGTGGTAAGCCTGAGCACCGTTCTTTTCTTCTTAATCAGAATACATTATTTGCAGATTTGTTAAATGTGATATTTATTGTGTTGAGGAATGTTCCTTCTTTGCCTAATTATTTTAGTTTTTGATCAAGAAGATATTTTTAATTTTGACAAGGATTTTTTTCTTTATTGATGGAGGAATGGTTCAAAGGTTCTTCCTAATATACCTAAGACTAGACAGTCAGGTGACTTGGTGTTAAAGGATCGTAATCAAGTGACATAATTTCCCATATAAGAATCTTGAAATATCAGGAAAAATCACACTAAAGTCAGAGAAAAATCACCTTAAGTCATATTTCACTGTATAGATGATGCAGTTCAGTTATTGCCTGCTTCAGAGGGAAAGAACAGCCACTTAGAGAAGGCTGTTGTGTCCAACATTAAATTCATAATCACAGACTGGATTTCTGGGGTGTGACACAATGCCAAAATGATTGTATGATAGACTGAAGCATTCTTCACAATCTGATGCCATAACTATATGTGAGCAGGGGGACATTGTTATATCTTTACATAAGGACTTTAAGAATTGCTATGATATCCATTTTACAAGGGACATTGGTATCAGAAGATGATTCTCAAAATACTTATGCTAAGTCCATTTGAAGGCAGGTATCAGAAATTGCTAAAAATTGAATGCTACATCTCTGCTGAACCTGAAATTTCTATCTATAGAAGTTAATTGGTCCGAGGAAGAAAATTCTAAAATTATTAGTCATCAAAGGACAAAGTGGAATTCTAACCTGAATTGCCGGGATACATATAAGAAGCCAAAGTCACCCAAGTATTCCTTCACTCCTTGAAAAATCACACTTGAAATATAGTCCTATTGGATAGGCTCAAAGATATCTGATAGTCTTATCTATACAACTTTTCAGAGTAAGCCTTGTGGGAACTACACCCCTGATACACCACCATGAAGGACAAGGAGAATCACTGTGAATTTTCACAAACATTGACTGTCCAGTGGCTAAGTACGCTCAAGCAATTTCTATCTCATAGTGAAAGCAAAGCTTTAGAGAAGAAGGCATTGTATGCTAGAGCCTTGTGTTTGTCTCCTTGGCATTCACTCATTTCTCAGATGTGGTAATATTACAAGAGAACAAAAACTACAAAAGTTGGTATGGTTGTTTCACCCCCCCTTCTCACCATCTTGTTTTCCAAATCATGGGGTGGGTGTCAAAGAAAGTGCAGGGGAGTATCTGAGAGATGAGGGATGTGGTTAAGTCAAAACAAGATTTTAAATTAGTATTCCCAAAGATTTTGTAAACTTAACAATTTCTAAAAAAAATACAATTTAATATTTTGGGGAATTTAGCACTTTGACTCAATCGTTCAGAAAGACTTCACAAGGCATTAGCTTGGATGATAGGGGAGGAAACAACCATGCAATACTGGCTCACAAGGAGCCCAACTCAGCTGTTGATAATATTGTTTTCCTCGCCCATCCTTATGACAAATGCAGTAGGAATGAAAATATGGAAAAATTCTTTTTATATTTCCAGGGGATCTGATGCCTTCTGTCCTCTGAAGACATTTGATAACAACGGTGTACTTATGCATATGCAAGCAACACACCCATACCAATAAAATGAATAAAGTAATTAATTTGTAGACAAATAAATTAATTAATAGATAAATAAATACATAATAAAATTTCAAAACCAAGAACACTAATCTCTGAATTCCAGTCATTGCTTACTAATAAAGATAAAATGAGACAACTAATGGTAATATTTCATAAATTGTAATTTTTAGAAAAGTATGAGTCCAAACAGAATTGGAGACTGAAGCAAGACTGCAAAGATAGCAAGTGATACTAGGCATGGCAGCGTGGTCTGCCAGTATCCAGGGAATAAGCAGGGAAAATCTAGATAATAGCTATCAGAAGGAATGGATGATGACCCATAATCTCTATATTTATTAGCAATGTAAAATAGGGAAGTTTACAAAGCTAGAGAGAGAGCCCAGAGTCTGTCCTGGCTCTGTTTGGGGAGCACCAACAGCGGAAGCCAGGTGCCATGGCTTACAACAGAGATTTGAACTGCACTTTCAGTGATGGACATTTTAACAAGCAGAAAAAGTGGGGAGGCCCTGTGTCACAATGGCTCTAGCAGAACTGCCAAGAAAAATCTTTTCTCAGGGTGGGCATCGGACAGTTGGCCATCCACCAGAGAAGCCAGGGGATACCACTTCAGAAAGAAGCCTGCTGCATCAGATTCACAACCCTCCCTTCCAATCCCCCACTCCCAAGTGAACTGTCTCTTGGGAAACTTAGAGCAAGTGACTGTATGCTAAACCCATCCACTAGAATAGTGTTAGACTATGGGGAAGAATCTTGGAAATCACAAGTGTAAAGTGTTTCATGTGCTTGAAACCTGATTGCAGCCAGAGACTGCAGGAGAACATTGAATATAGTTTCCAAGCAGTGTGCCTGATGTTGGGAGATTATGTAAAGGTGAGTCAACATTGGGAACCAGACTCCCAAATAAAGAAGCCCAGGTCCACATGGATTCCCTGCTCAGTTTATCAGATCTTTAAAGATGAGCTAATACCAATCCTTCTCAATTCTGTAAAAGAGAAAAGCAAGGAGTACCACCAAACTTTCCTTTCGAAGTTACTTATGAACCTGATGCCAAATCCAGATAAAAACATGGCAATAAAAGAGACTTGTAGACAAATCTACCTGATAAATATGATTGTAAAAATTCTCAATAATATTCTTAGAAACTGAATTCAAGAAAGCTTCAAAATTATCCTTTGCCACAATCAAGTTAGCTTCATTTCAGAGATGTAGAAATAGTTCAACATCCATAAATCAAAACAAAACATGTAATATATCAAATAAATGAATTCATGGACAGAAATCATATGATATCTTAATAGATGCAGAAAGGCAAAGCATTTCCACTAGATTTTTTTTTTTTGTCTTTTTGAGACAGGGTCTCCTTCTAGCACCAGCTGTCCTGGAACTCACTATGTAGACCAGCTGGCCTCAAACTCACAAAGATCCAGCAATAAATAAAGAAAAGGTAATAAAGGGATGCACATAGGAAAAGAAAATGTCAAAGTGTGTTTATTTGTAGTTGATGATTCTATACATAAGAGGCCCTAAAAGAGAACACTTAAAACAGATAAGCACTTCCAGCAAAGTGACAGGATACAAAATTAGCATATAAAAATCAATAGCCTCCCTATATAGCAATAACCAACATTTTGAGAAAGAAATCAGGGAAACAATTCCACTCACAATTGGCTCATAAAGAAAAAAAAATATCTCGGAATGAATCTAACCAAGGAGGCACAAGACCTGCACAGTGAAAAATGTGAAGAAACTGAAGAAGACACTCAAAGATGGAAGATCTCTCCTGTTCATGGACTGGCTATCTAACCAAAAGCAATCTACAGAATCAATGCAATTATCATCAAAATTCCAATATTATTCTTTATATAAGTAGAAAAAAAGTCTTAAAATTCATATGGAGGCACAAAAGACTCTGGATAACCTAAGGAATCCTGAGCAATAAAATAAAATAAAAATGTTGGATTTATCAGTTACCAGACCTGATTTCATGTTATAGGATAGAGCCATAGTAAAAATTATTATGGAATGCAACAAAAACAGAACACAAGGGGCTGGAGAGACGGCTCAGTGGTTAAGGGTACTAGCTACTCTCACAAAGGACCCGGGTTCAATTCTGAACACCTACATGGCAGGTAACAACTGTCTGTACTTCCAGCTCCAGGATATCTGATGCCTGTTTCTGACCTCTGCAGACATTGCACAACACAGGTGCTCTTACATATAGGAAGACAATATACTCATATATACAAAGTAAAAATAATAAATAAAATATTTTTAAAAATCAGAGAAGTAGACCAATAAAACATACTATACTAGACCAACATATTCAGATATGCACTCATGCTGGTATAGCACCGGATTTTTTATGATGATGCCAGAAATATACATTGGAGAACTGAGAGCCTCTGTAACACGGTGCTGGGAAAGCTGGACATCCACCTGTAGAACATGACCAGGTCCCTATTACTCACTCTGCACAAACATCAACTCCAAGTGGATCAAAGACCTTAATGTAAAACCTGAATTCTGAAACTGTTATAGTAAAAAGTAGCGAAAACAATTCAAGATAACAGGCATAAGCAAGGGCTTCATAAATAGGACTCCAGTTGCTAAGAAAATAATGCCAATAATTGATGAATGGGAACTTATGAAATTAAAAAGCTTCTGTCCAGCTATGGAAACAGCTAATTGAATGAAGAGACAAACTACCGAATGGAAGAAAATACGTGCTAGCTATTAATTTGATAGAAAGTTAGTATCTAGATTCTATAACATGCTCCAAAGAAAAAATACAAAAAAAAGTAAAACAAAAGAAGATTTCTCCTGTCTGGCACTGTTTTCTTGTTATGTAGCCTTTAGAGATATTGTATGTGTAATTTGTTATTAGGTTGTTGGGATAATATGATTTCCTTTGGATTTTTACATTAGCTGTACATTATTTATCTCTCCTCTCTAACCCTTGTCCTACCCTTCTGCCATGGTTTCCCCATTTAAAGTGTCCCCCTTTTCCCCATTTCTTCCTTGATAGTACCAGTCTCCTATGGTCCCACCTCTCTTGAGCTTCTTCTTTCCCTTTAACCCCAAAGTTCCTTGTATAACCCTTTCTCTTCCCTCCCATTTAAATACCTCCATTTTATCCATTTCTCCCTTAGTAACAATCTCCTACTGTTCTCTCTCAGGTTCCTTCTTTCCCTCTACCTCCCTGGTTCCCTTTCATTATCCTGGTTCCTGCAGTTACATCTGGATACATACTTACATATAAGGATTTGGTGCTAGGATCCATATATGAGGGAACATACATCATTTGTTTTTTGAGTCTGTGTTACTTCATTTAGATAATAGTTTCTAGTTTCATCCATTTACCTGAAAATTTCATGATTTCATCTTTCTTTACCACTCAGTAGAACTCCATTGTGTAAATGAACCACATTTTCATTATCCACTTGTCAACTGAGGGGCATTTAGGTTGCTTTCATCTCTTAGCTATTGTGAAAAGAGCAGAAACAAACATGGATGCACAAGTATCTCTGCAATGGGATGAGTCATTTGGGTATAAGCCAAGGAGTGGTATAACCAGGTCAAATGGTAGGTTCATTTTTAGATTTTTAGGAGTTGTCCACACTGCTTTTCATAGGGGTTGTACAAATTTGCAATCCCACCAGCAGTGAATGAGTGTTCCCCTTTCTTCACATCCTCTCCAGCATTTGGCATCATTTGTTCTCTGGGTCTTAGCCAGTCTATCTAGGGAAGAAATAGTGCCAGACAAGAGAAATCTTCCTTTGATTTGTTGCCTAGGGTGGTTCAAGAGACTCACAAAAACACACAAGCTATTGGCACAGCCCTTGATTGCCTTCGAGAACTTGAAGGCATTATTATGTTATTATTTTTTCTCTGTGATTTTGACACGTGAATTTCTTTTGTAGTTTCTGACTCTTGTGTGATACTTGGGACTTCAAGTTTAGTTCTGCTTCTTTTTTTGAACTTTATGTGTCTTTGTGGTTTACTTTTTGGGTATGAAGAGCTGGTTCGTCTAAGCTTCTGGTTTTCTCTTTTGATTTTATATTGTAGTGGCCAGATTGATTTTGTCTTCAGGAGTTCCACGGTGGCCCAATTCCAATGTGGGTCAGAAGTTTTCAGACTTTCTCCTTAGGTCTGGAATCTTCTAAGAATGATTTTGGCCTCAGGAACTTGGGTTTTGGACTGACCTAAGATCCTAGCCATGGCCGTGTCACGCAGGGATTCAAAGGCAGATGGGGTGAGAATAAGCCCCAAGATTTCCCAGGGAGTGGATTGAGTAGCTGGGTTGTACTGGATGCAAAGGATCAGGGAGAGGCAAGGTAAGCCTCAGAGCCCTAGAAAGAGGCTGTCAGCCCCAGAAAGAGGCTGGCGGGTGTTGCAGGACCAGGGAAGCAGAGAGAGGTGAGGGCGGGGCCAGGTCCAGAGGCAGTAAGTACTCCTGGGGCCCAAGGAAGGCACCAAGCCAGTCTGGGTGAAAAGGGTCAGGAAGCAGCACTGGCTCCCCCGGTATCTGGGGCCCCAAGACTAGGAATGGCACAGGGCCCAAGCTTGGAGTAGAGAACAGTGGGGGAGATGGAAGGGTGAGCGCGGTTGGGGGAGTCAAGGTGCCGAGGGCTGTGCGGTAGACTTACCCCAAGAGAGGCCTGAGGGCATGAGCGGGCCAGGAGAATTAGCCAGTGGTGCAGGTCCGGGAAGCAGGGAGAGGTGAGGGCGGGGCCAGGTCCCACAGAAGCAGTGTTCCTGGAGCCCAAGGAAGGCAACAAGCTGGCCTGGGCGAAAAGGCTCCCCAGGTGTCTGGGGACCCAAGACCAGGAATGGCGCAGGGCCCAAACCAGGAGCAGAGAACAGCGGGGGAGATGGAAGGGCGAAAGAGGCCGGGGGAGTCAAGGCGCGGAGGTCCGCGATGGACCCACCCCGAGAGGCCTGAGGATAGGGGAGCAGGCCAGGAGAGTTAGCCGGTGGTCAAAATATCTTATTTTTTATTGAATTTTTGTGTATTTCGTACAGAACATCCCAATCAATCTTAATCATCTTTGTACCCCTCCACCACTGGCACCTTCCCATAGCCTCCCCACTGGAATTCATACATTCTATCATCTGTCTTAAGGCCTATTGTGTAAAGTTACTGTCCCCAGACATTCCTCAGTGCAAATTCATCTGAGGTTTAGTCAGCCTATCTAGAGTTTCTCACTTTAGGAAGATCAGTTCTTCCTCACTCAGCAGTAACCATTTGCTAATATTTCTTCAACTAAGATTGGGGTCAGCTGTCCATTTCCCCAGTTCTATTCTGGATTTTTCTCTGTTTGAGTTTTGCATGGGTCCTGTGCATGCAGACACCATTGCTGTAGGTTCATATAAGCAGAGCCCAGGAGCTTGTAAGATTCTATTTCTATATGGTCATACACCTCCTTTTACAATCTTTCCACCCCCTCTTCCACAGTGGTCCCTGATATCTGGGTGGGTGGAATTTAATATAGGGGTCCTGTCCAAGGGCCAGCATTCTGCACACTTAGTCTCTACACTTTGGCAATTTGTGACCATTTCTGTTCCTGATCCTCTGTTGCATGAAGGGGGATTCATTAATGAGAACTGAGATATTCGTTATTTTTTTTTTTTACACCTTGTGTTATGTTCTGTGAGCCTTTAGTATAGAGGTTGCATTGTAGTTGTGACACTTAGACTTGAGCAATTCACAGACAATGTCTGTGCATGACCAGTTGTACTCTGTAATGGGCTCCATCGGGTACAAGGAAAGCTTCTTTGATGAGTGGTCACTGGGATATTTATATGTAAATATAAGGATACATATTTTGCACATAGTAAGAAATTATATTAGTCTAGGCATGTGACCATTTTGGGTTTTCTCTAGGCTCTATGACCTCTCCAGCCACATGTATTTGGCTATGTTTACAGTACCACACATTAGTTTCCTCTCACTAAGTGGGCTTTTAGTCCAATTAGGTAGCTATTGATTGCCCCCAAGATGAAAGTGTCACTATTGCACCAATGACTTATGCTGTACTGGCCATTGTTGTGGTCATTGTTGTGATTATCCCCACCAAATACCAGTAATCCTCTAGAGGAACACAATGAGAACCCCTTAGAGACAATGCAGGACATGGAACTCAAAAGAACAATGATGAATATGATAAAAGAATTCAGTGAATTTAAAGAACACACAAAAAAGGTAATCATAGAGCTGAAGGAAGATAGGGATAAACTTCTGAATGAATTAGAAAAGAGCTAGAAATATTGAAGAATACTCAGGCTGAAATAAAGAACGAAGTGAAACACTCCATAAGCCAATTAGAAACGACAGGAGAAAGCCTCACCAATAGGATGAA
>NW_008338108.1:1103769-1104319 GCF_000622305.1 Nannospalax galili
AACAAGTCACATATAAAGGAAAACCCATTAGTATCACAGCTGACTTTTCAATGCAAACTATGAAAGCCAGAAGAGCCTGGACCAAAGTATTCCCAGTGTTAAATGATCACAGATGCCAACCCAGATTACTATGTCCAGCCAAAATGTCTATTATAGTTGAAGGGGAAAGAAAAATCTTCCATGACATAAATAGGCTGAAGGAATTCTTGTCCACAAAACCAGCCCTTCAGAGAGTTCTGGGAGCAATACAAAGAGCTGAAGAAAGGAATGACTATACCCAAGGGGTTGCAGAAAGAATTCCAACGAGGGTGTAACAGTGTAAAAGTACAGCTATAGCAAGAATGTAAAACAAACAACAAAAAAAAAAGGACAGGACTCAATACTCATCTTTCATTAACGACTTTAAACAATAATGGACTGAACTCCCCAGTCAAAAGACACAAACTATATGAATGGATTAAGAAACAAAACCCATCTTTTTGTTGTCTGCAAGAAACTCATCTCACTTTCAAGGACAGACACTATCTCAAAGTGAAAGGATGGAAAAAAA
>NW_008338108.1:1105318-1105721 GCF_000622305.1 Nannospalax galili
CAGTTAACCAAAAGAAAGAAAGAGCACCTCCAAATCAACAAAATCAGAGATGAAAGGGGAAACATCACAACAGACACCAGAAAGATACAGAACATTATAAGGGAATACTTTAAAAACCTATATGCTACCAAATTCGAAAACCTAAAAGAAATGGATGCTTATCTAAAGGCATGGGAACCACCAAAACTAAACCAAGAAGAGATTAACAGCTTAAAAAGACCCATATCACAAAAAGAAATTGAAACAGTAATATGAAACCTCCCGAGTAAAAAAAACCCAGGACGAGATTGATTTACTGCAGAATTCTATCAGACATTTAAAGAAGATCTGCATCCAATACTACTTAATTTATTCAAAAAAATAGAAATGGAGGGAAAACTTCCAAATTCCTTCTATGAAGCCA
>NW_008338108.1:1107361-1107975 GCF_000622305.1 Nannospalax galili
TCTGATAAATAAGTATGCAAACAGACATAACTGCAGGAACCAGGACAAGGGTAAGGAAACAGTGAGGTAAAGGAAAAGAAATAACCTGAAGGAGAAGAATAGTAGGCAACAGACCTTAAGAAGGGAGATATGGGTAAAAATTGGGTCAGATTAGGGGAGGGGGGGGGGAAGGGTATATGAGGAACCTAGGGGATAAGGAGAAAGAAACAGTTCAACAGAGGTAGGATCATGGGAGCAAGGGTATTAGTAAGGAAGAAAGGGGGGGAAGTGCAGGCACCTTAAGTGGGAAAACCATGATAGAGTGGGGAGACGATACAAGAGAGAAACAATGCCTAGCTAGTCATGAAAACCAGAGGGAACCAAATTATTCCTACAATCTACGGACTAATTATACATACCAGACCAAGAAAAATAACTCTAGATATGTTTTTTCGAGACCAACTGGTCATTACCCAAGACTTATCTGCATGACACACAGCAATTAAAAATGCCAGAATGGTGGAACTAACCTTCTTGGATGTTTAACAGACATACCTTGAGATCTATACTAATTCGGTCAGAGGGACACAAAGGATGCTTTTTGCTCCTTGCCCTCCTAGGTCGATTAGTTCCCA
>NW_008338108.1:1108377-1147513 GCF_000622305.1 Nannospalax galili
ACACCAATTCTATTCAAAGGAATACTGTCAATGGATTGCTGTAGATGAGGAACAGCTGATCCTCCTGGAACAGGGACCTCTGGCTGACTAGATTTATCAGAAGGGCAGATAGGGGAGAATAGATGGAGGTCCTGACAACACAGTGGACAGTGCCAGGGATGACAGAGTATGGCGGCTCTAGTGGGAGAGGAAGGCTGTCTGTCTAACGAGTTTATATTCATACTCAGATGCCAAGGAATTCAGAAAGTAAGCGACTGTGACCAGTAATAGTCATATATAGAGAGATTAGAAATGCAGGTATAAACGTCTCAATGTCAATTGCCTTAAAATGAACTTTTCTGTATGAAACTGTGTATTTTAACAACGAAGTGGAGATCTTTTTTAAACGTTAAAAACTCATTTAATTTTATGTCTTATAGAGTTTATAATGAGTAAAAGATTGTACAAGCGTAATAATTCATCTGTAAACCTAAAAATATACAGCCAATTTTGAAAGAGATGTACCCTAGCTCAGAAAAATATTATTGAATAGGTTAATGCTGTTGTAATGAAATGCTTCTTCTAATAAACAACAAAAAAATAAGATATTTTTTAAGATGTAAAAAAACAAAAAAGTAAAACAAGAAATCATCCAAATCAATAAATGATCTAATGAAATTAATAGTTCTCAAAAGATATAATACAAAAGGCCAGTAAATGTAAAGAAGCAGTTTAACTTCAGTAGCTGTTAGAGAAATGCACATGAAAACTACATTGAGATTGTGTATCACCTAGTCAGAATGGCAGCCGTGCAGAATACAAATAGCAAATGCTGACAACAATGTGCACAAAAGAGATTTCTCTACACTGGTGGTGGGAATATAAACTAGTCCAGTCACTATAGAAATGAGTATGGATACTTCTTTAAAAAGTAAAAACAGATGTACCATGCGACCGTGATATACCACTCCTGGGACTTTACCAAAAGGACTCCAAATCAACATGTCACAGAGATACTTGCACATAAATGTTTATTGCACCACTAATGACATTAGCTAAATTATGGAACCAGCCTAAGTATCCAGTGCAGAGAAATAGATAAAATGTGTTGTATCAATAAAATCAATATTTTTCAGGTATAAGTAAGACTGAAGTTGTGTTTGCTGGAAAACTGATGCAACTGTAAGTAAATAAATTAAGTGAATTAAGCCAACTACAGAAAGACAAATATAGTATGTTTTCTCCCATTAATGAGTCTTGGATTTTATATAGATATTTAAAGTCATGTATGTATATATCACTTCAAAATAGACAAAATATTGTGTAGCGTGACAAAGAGGACTTAATGAGAATTGGAAGGTTAGGGGGAAAGGAAACAATATGGGTTGGGGATCAACACACAATATATACACACATGAAAACTTTAAAAATTAACCAATTAAGAAGAAAGATACATTATTTACATCCCTAGTTGCAAATATTTCCTAGTCCTTAGAGGTTGAGGGACTTTGGAAAATTCCATTAATTGGGCCTCTCTCCTCAGAAATGCTTATATAGTATCTGGGGTTTTGATATTAGAATATTTTAGATGCCAAGTGATTGGTCAGTGTTGATCCTTGATTTACTCTCACAGGGAGTTCATTGTTTACAGAAAGAATTTTTTAACATTACACTTCTCATCATTAATTGTGAAACTAGATAACATTTTTTTTTAAGGAATTTTGGCTTTCAGTAAGAGTTTACTAGCACATCTTCACAAGAACTTCCAATACTTCAAGTAAGATTTATCACGTTCCCTTATCCAGGAAGACCAACACTGAGATACTCATAAAGTTCATCATCAAAATATGTAATGACCAAATTATTCAATCAGGCATACAGTATGAAGGGCTGTGGGGTTATTTTAAGAGTCAGGAGCACAAACCAGTAGAATCTGTGACCAGGGAGTCTTTATGATCCACAAACTTCTACAATTTTCTTGTGATTCATTTCTCTCCAGTAATCCCTTTCCTGATATTGCCCACTCTTCCCAGAAAACAGCTTGTTCCCTGCCTTGTTGGGTATATGAGATAAAACAGTCTAGCCATTAAAATACTTGGCTGGAATTTTATCACTGGTATTGTGGGCAGGCGTGTACTAAGAAGAGGTTAGCTGACTGTAGCTTATTTTCCTTCCTTATTTACGTGAATTATTCTTGTGTTTTATCTTTATATGTAGCCTGTCACATACATTTGGAAATATAGTACTTGGTTTATATTTTCAGTTATGTGAAAAGAATTATTAAAATTTTCATTATTTATGCTAAATTTACTGAGTACATTTATATTTTAGCTTTGATAAATATATATATGCACAATATAAACAATTTTTAAATGATTGACTCTCCTGCTAAAATTTCCAATTGCATTCCAAGCAGTCATTCTAATCAGTACCATCTCCTCCAAGACCTATTGATAACTTTAAAAATATGATACTAATACTTTTAGGAAATAGTTAAAAATAGGTATTTCTGATTATTCTAGAATGTCTTTTATTAAACACCTTCTGATGTCTAAAACTCATAGCCATGTTGTGTTTCCCCTTTGTAAAAGATCATGGAGGAGGAATTTGTTCTCATGTCAATGGCAGTGATTGCAAATTGAAGACATGTAAAATATCGGTTAACAAGTGCCACAAGCTCAGGATAAGTATTTGCATCACTAGAATAGCTCATCAGAGAGGTCTTTGAAAGTTAACTCTGAAAGTGGCAAGCTTTTGAATTGTTGTTGGCATGGTAAACTGAATCCAGTGACTCATTTATGGGAAATTATTATAGAACATTAAAAAAAAACCTTAGCGTTCTTAAAAAAGATTTAATCATCATATTACTTGACTTTGAAAAAAATGGAAATATCCAGAGTGCCTAATAATTACAATAGAAGAATTAATGGTACCACATCTAGCAGGTGAACATGCAAACAATTGTAAAATGAACATTGAAAAAATCATATTATGCACTTTAAAATCATTGCTAAATTTTATATTTTTATTGTAATTTGTATATACATATGTAACAGAATATATGAAATTGAACAGGGGACCATAAGATTGGTGCAGATAGGGGAGTGGATATAAATATGATAAAACGTATTGTATTAAATTTGTAAAAATTCAATAAAAAAGGAAACATTTTAATGAGTGAAAAAAAGAACCACTTTTTATTATTATACTAGTACATGAAAAATGGAATAAACTTTGAATGTTAGAACTTTGAAAATCTTGTACATACATGGAGAAAGATACAGTAAGTATTAAAATTCTAAATTGTAATATTTAAACTGGTGAGATCACAGTTAATTTTTTATTTGATGTTTACTATCAAATTATTTCATATTGAAATAAAATATAATCCTTTAAAATATGCTAATGTAGATGGAGTTCATGGACAAAGGACCCACTTTTCTTATCCTTGCTTGTCTAGTCATCTAATCTGATGTGTAAAGGAACTCAATTTATTTTTGAAGTGCATGTTTCATGTGAGATGTCACTACATACAAACAGATTTATAGACACAAACAAAAAACCCCAAACAGTTAAATTTGAATTTGTGTGGGTGAGAGGCATGGGTAGTTATTCAATATCCCATTTGAAAAACAAGACAAAAATATTCAGGAAAAATGCTACTGATGAAAACACTCTATTTTTGTTTCTTTAGTACAGGAATAACTCATCTGTATAACTACTGAGCAGTCAGGAGTCTTAACAAAACTTTTAAACACTAAAACTCAAAGCAAATACATGCTAACAACGATTTTGGTGAGTATTTTCTGAAATGTACTACACACTTTCCTGGCTTAGTGAATAGTTCCCACAGAATCTAATCTGGCATTTATCATTTGGCTTACATTTATGGGCCCACACTGATTGGCTGGTCACAAACTTGTTTTATGTACTTCCTATAACTCTTCCTTGTTTTTAAGCGCCTCTTCTTTAACAACAAAACAGCTTGTCTCAACAGAGCCACCTCCTCCTTCCATCTCAACTTCCTGTAACAGTTTCTTTTCTGGCCATCTAAGCATTGCATCAAGCTTTACTGAAATTTTTATATTATGTGGCAAACTATGTAAATCATCTGTATTCTCTGGAAAGCAACGGGCTTCAGTTCTTTCTTTTTAAAAAAATTATTTCATTTATTTATTTGAGTTTGTATGTATGTGTGTGGGCGCACACATATGGTGTGTGTGCAAGGTGTTCATGTGGACACATTGCAGGAGTAGGCTCTCTCCTTCTAAGTATGTGGGCACCAGGGATCAAACTTCAGTGGTCAGGTTTGGCAACTCATTGAGCCATCTCTTCCATCAGGCATCCTTACTCACTGAAGACTCTCCCAGGTCTTACTTTTTATAAACCAAAAGACCATGTTTTATTTGCACATATTATATGAAACGAGGACTAATTTTCTGTTAAGGGTCCTTCATACATAATGGAAATGGGTTAGATCTAATTAATGAAATGTTTTCTTCTGCCTAGAAGTTCTGTCATCAAACAAGGAAGTACATCAGTGGAGTCTGAATTCATTTGACTAGGACAAATGTATGGCTTTTTCACAATGTAACTAGAATTTGGCTGTCAGTTGTATAGAACTCAGTCAGTGAAACTTTATTAGTATGTGTTATTAATATGTTTGTTAAATTTTTGGGAATTCCATACAATATATTTTGATCATATTCAACCCCCACCCTACTTGTTGTCAAATATATCCTCTTACTCCAACCAACATCATGTCCTCTTTTTTGTAAGCCTTTCAAGTCTGGTTTGTATTCCCCAAATACTCTTGGGGATCCATCTCTTCCACAAGGTCAATCTACTTAGACTCACACCCTTAAAGAAAACTGACCCTCTCACCCCAGTAGCTATCAATTGCAAGTAGTCACTCAGATAGGTGTGTGCTTAGAATACTGTTCCCCCAACCACTGCTTCCTTGTTAGGATAGTGTTTGCTTAAGTTTGTACTGGTTTTGTGCATTCTGTCACAACCACTCTGAGTTCATTTGCTCAACTCCCATGGTTTGTCCAGAAAACATTGTTTTGTTGAAGTCATTCACCATCTCTGAATCTTATAGTCTTTCTGCCCTCTCTTCTGTGTCAATCCCTGAACCCTGAGAAGGGTTTGCTGTAGATATCCCATTTACTGTTGAGAACTTCAGTCTCTTATTATATAGTTATGGATCTCTGTGATAATCTCCATCTACTGCCAAAAGAAGCTTCTCTGATGAAAGTTGAGAGATACACTAATTATGGATGGTAAACATTAAGATTTAATATGCCCATTTAGCAAAACGATAATAGAAGCTCCTCACCTGTGTTCTGTGATCTGTTTAGCGACAGGTTCTTAGCCTCAGTGAAAGTGCCAGATATCAGTTCCATCTTGCAACCTGGGCCTTAAATCCAATCAGTTAACTCATAACATTTCTACCACTGTAACACCAGTGGGCATATCTCAGGTCAGTCATTATTGGAGCTCACAGGGTTTGTTGCTGGATATGGTTGCTGATTACTTTTCTGGTGGCATGTATTGAACCTTCCAGCACTGTAAAAGCTAACTAGTAGGGATGAAACTTCAAAGTCAATAGCAACTTGATTTCTTGTTCTATAACTCAAGTATGTACTGTCTTTAGCAATAGTGTCTTACCATCAAGTTCTGGAAGGTGACCAAGAGCAGTTGCAATAGTTAGTAATGTTTGGAGGTCTGTGGGACAACCTGACCAACAACCCCAAAAGAAGTAACACATTCCTGGTACTGTGCTTTTTTGTTGCTAACTGGTGGAGTCTACTAGGTGTAGAGGACCTCCATTAGATCATAACTTCATCTTATTTAAATTCTACATATATATATATATGTACATGCATATATACATGTGTGTCTGTGTGTGTATATGTATGTGTATGCATACTTTAAGATTTCCATTTGAGTTTTTCAAAAGCCTTTAGTATTAGTTATCCTTCCTCTACTCTCTGCTCTATTTGCCCTCCCATCCCATAACCTCATCTAATCCTTACTGTTCCATCATTCCTTGTTCCCCTTTTATATCTCTGCATTCTCTCTCCCCTCCCATGAGTGCCCCCTTTTCTGGTGGCCCCTTACTACTTTCCTGACCTCTAAGGGTTTTCCAAATAAAGCACACATTTTTTAAAGATTCAAAGCTAGCATCCACACAGGAGAGAAAACGTGCAGTATTTGTCTTCCAGGGTCCATGATCGGTTTTGGCTCCACTCATTTACTTGCAGATTTCATAATTTTGTTTCCCTCAACAGCTCTATAACACTACATTGTGTAAACATAGCACATTTCCAATATCTGTTCATCTGCTATTGGACATCTAGGTTGTCTGCATTTCTTGGCTGTTGTGAACAAAATAGCAGTGAACATCCTCTGAGAATATACCCAAGTCATACAGCTACATCATGAGGCAGACCTGTCTCTAGCATTCGAGGAGCCTCCACACGATTTCCATAGTGGCTACACCGGTTTACACTCCCACCAGCAGTGAATAAGTAAGTATTCCTCTTCCCCGTATCCATGCCAACATGTGTTGTCATTGGCGTTTTTGATCTTAGTTATTCTGACTGGAGTAAGATGAAATCTCAAAGTAGTTTTGATTTTTATTTACCTAGTGGCTAAGGACATTGAACATTAAAAAAAAAAAAAAACCACCTCTCAGCCATTTGCATTTCATCCGTTTTCTTAAAGTTTAGGGATTTTTTTTTTAGTTCTTTGTATATTCTAGATACTAAACCTTTTTCAGAATGTACAGCTGATAAATTTATTTCCCCATCCTGTAGGTTGTCTCTTCACTTGAATGGTGGTACATTTCACTGTACAGAGTTTTTTTAGTTTCATATGGTGACATTTGTCAATTATTAGTCATAATGCCTGTTCTACCAGGGACCTGTTATAGGCCTTTTCTGTACCTATAATTTGAAGCATATGTTCTACTCTATCCTCTATCAGATTCAGGGTATCAGGTGTTATGATGAGTCCTTGATCCATTTTGAGTTAAGTTTTCTGCAGGGTGAGAGACACAGATTAGTTTCATTCTTCTACATGTAGCTATCAAATTGAATGAAACAAAGAAAAAAATAAGATACGAATCAGTAAATGTAATCTACCACTTATATAAATAGACTCAAGGACAGAAAGCACATGATTAACTCATTAGATACAGAAATTAGACCAGCACAATCTGTTGAACCTGCTGTCTTCCTCCAATTGGTAATCTTGGGTGACTTTGTCAAAAATTGTGTGACTGTAAATGCAAACTTATATCTGAGTCCTCAAGCTTATTCCATTGATCAATATGTCTGTTTTTATGCCAGTACCATACTATTTTTAATTACTATAGATCTGTAATATAATTTAAATTCACAGATGATACCTCCAGCTGTTCTTTTGTTGTTCAGGATTGTTTTGGATATCCTGAGTTTGTTAAACATATGTCTTTTTTCATATGAAATTTAAGATTTTTTTCAATTTATGTGAAGGGTTGCATTAGAATTTGATGGGGATTTGCTCAATCCATTGATTTCTTTGGGTGATAGCCATATTCATAATCTCAATCTTTCCATTCATGAGCATGAGAGGTTTTTCTACCTTCTGGTATTTTCTTCAATTTCCTTTTTCAATGTCTTAAAGTTTTTATTATACAAGTCTTTCCTTGGTTAGATTTATTCCAAGATTTTTAAGTTATTATAATTGAGATATTCCCCCCTGATTCTTTTCAGGTATGTTTGCTATTGTTATATAGGAAGGCTATTGATTTTTTTGTGTGTTGGTTTTGTGTCCTGATACTTTGCTGAATGTATTTAGCAGCTTTAGGAATCTTCTAGTGGGGTATTTATGATCTTTTATGTGTAGAATTATATTATCTGAAAATAAGGATATTTGACATCTTATTTCCTTTTCATATTCCCTGTCTCTTTCATTTTTCTTATTGCTCTAGCTATGACCTCAAGCACTGTATTGAACAGGAATGGAGAGAATAGAAATCCTTGTGTTGTTCCTTATTTTAGTCGATATGATTTGAACTTTTCTTCCCTTTAGCATGATGTTGGATGTGGGCTGGCTGTATATTGTCTTTATTGTTTTGAAATATGTCCCTGTATCCTTAGATTCTCCATGACTTTAATGACAAGATATTAGATTTTTATCTAAGGCCTTTTCTGCATCTAATGAGATGATCCTGTGGTTTCTATCTTGAGTCTATTTATGTGGTATTTACATAATGATTCATATATTGAACGGTTTTCTTTATTTCATTCAATTGTTTGTGCTTTTATGGTCTTCATTCCCAAATTTATGCATTTCTTCTTTGAGTCCCTTGAAAATATTTATAGTTACTATGTGGGAATCTTTGTCTTATTAATCAACTAATTTGATTTTTTATGAAGTGTTGCAATGGGGATACTAATTTCAAGGTAAAGCTTGTTCCCTTGGTCATTCATGTTTGCAATGGAATCTTGGCATCTGGAATTAGGTCACTGCTGTGTTTCTTGGAATGGATATCTGCTCTCAGCTTCATTGAATGGATGTTTGAATCTTTGTTTGCTGTTACCCCAACTTGTTAGGTTGTGGACCAGCTGAATAATGCTTGAGTTTCAGTCTTGGGGCAAGTGTGTGTTGATGTGTATATGGGGTGTCAAGATTGGTCTAGCACAGCTAGGGACAGGTGCACCTCTGAACCCAGGAGTAAACCTTTTGTAGGGTTGGAAGATTCTCAGTGCTGGTCTTCAGAAGTCTGTGGAAGTTTCACTGAATTCTACATGTTGTCTTTGGATGGTAGGAGCTCTAGTCCTAGCTGATATGGGTGTTGCTCTCTGGAGGTCAGGCATAGGACTTCACACTGACCTCAGGTCCAGATGGATGGTGTGGAGGCTGAGATTCCCTACCTGAGGTCTAGTTTGCAATACACTATATGTCTCCAGGTATCACAGTGGGTGAAGGAACATGGAAAAGTATAGTTTTTCATTAGCATTTTCAGTATTCAGTGTAAGAGTTTGCCCTGGCAACTTAATATGAATTTTTCTATATCCAGAAATACATACTGAAAGAATGAATTAGGATATTGTACATTCCAAAAAATGGGGGGGGCAAAGCTAAAGGTTTGTATTGCCTTCAAACAAAGCTGAAAATTATAATTGTGGCATTCAGAAGTCAGTATCAGACATATAAGAGAAAACATGTCCAACTTCACAAACTGCAATATCTCCCCCTAACTCTTGTGATTTAGAATCTGGGCAGGTAGTCAATATTCTCAGAGACACAGGTTTCCTTCATGAAGAGAGTAATATCAGAAAAATTCAGAGATCTGGGATCTACTCCCAGAATCAACCATGTTTATATAATACAAACCCCTCTCCTTTTCTTGATTTCTAGAATACAGTTACAACAGTAAAGCATGAAATAGAACTTTGTTAAAGCCTCTTTTAGGACTCAAGTAGAAAGTCATTTTCAAAAACTCCATGACTTTGGAGGAAGCTGACCAATATTTCCTTCTTGGAGCACTTAAAGAAATCCATACCATGTCACAAGTTGGATTTCTAATGCCTCCTCAGATTGCTTCTCCTTAGCTCTGTCAGCACTTTCTCCTCTGTCAACCTTCAAACATTAATTAGACTTCTAAAGTTTTAGTTATGGGATTTATTTCTTTATGTTCTAAATTCTATTCCTAGGTGAACAACCATTCTCATTTCCTTTAATTAGAAAATTTGAAGTGCAACATAATAAAAAATGAATACAAAATTTATATATAGTTTTATAGTCTAGGAAGCATACCTAGTTAGGTAGATCAATATCAAGTAATATGAAATATTGCCAGTAAATATATGGTTTGTGATCTAAAGCTGTTGAAATTCAGGGGGAGTCATTTGTTTTTGTAATAACTTTGACTAATATATTGTCCCTTGAAATTTTTGTTCTAAAGACTTAGTGGTAAGTTTCATAAATATCCAGGCAATCACATTCTTCCTGTGTTTGATAAGAATCACTCTGTTATTTCTCAGGGATTCATTTTCTGTTACCATTGATTATTTGCAAAAAATATAGCTTTCAAAATCATGGTCAAGTGTTAATTTTTCTTCTGTAAGATTTGCTTACCTATAATTCTATCATTTTTCTGTTTTAAGTAATATTGTTGATTATTTTTAAAATGTTGGTTCAACATTGCATGTAAATTTAACTTCTTCAAAGCAAATTATTCTATATTTTAAATTTCTGAATTCAAATTTCTGAATTCAAATTGTTAATAACTTAAGAAGAATTTTGCATTATATTAGTGATGTCAAGATGGTTCCACTTCTGATCTCCATGATAATACCTGGGCTCTCTTTAGAACACTGCATTGAATGGCAGACCAGTACTGAAGGAAAGTCGTGGTGCCTCTTAAAGCTTCAGATTTGATGCCTTTCAGTATTTTCACTAAACTCATCCATTTTCCATTTGCCTAAGAAGCAAAACTTAATTCTCAGGAAATTAAATTTATGTCAAAATAAGAATTTTAAATGATATCATTTTAGGACCAAACTTGTAGAAAAAAATAATTTAAATAATATCTATAACTTTAGAATTTCATACACAGTATAGTGAAAGTATTTGGTAATAAATACAAATAATTTTAATACAAAGAAGCAAGACAAATGAGATTTTAGCATTTTGGACATTATCAAGCTTTGGAGGAGTGAGACATATAAATGTAAGATATTCTTTAGTCAAATTACTAAGCATGAATAAAAGCATTTTAGAATTACATGTTAAAAATATTGTTGCATTACAAATTACTTCAGACTATGGAAGTTTAAAGGAACAATGTTTATTATCTTTCGGTTCCAGGGCCAGGAATCCCAGAGCCGCTTATTTAAGTCATTTCCACTCTGGGTATCTCAGGACTAAATGTAAGGGGCTGGTCAAGGCTGCAACTAGCTCAGACCTGTCAGAGAACCACACAAGGATCCGCTTCAAAAGCTTACTCATGGCATCTCTATACCTGGCTGCATTATGACCTTCTTCAGGCTTCCCCAGTGCAAATGACCCAGGAGAGACTAAGACTGCTCCAAGAAGGGTGTCATGGGCCTTTTTTAGCCTAATATCCAGAGAATACCCCATAATTTCTACAATATTCTTTTTATGAGAAGAAAAGCAGTTAGTTTATCTCATGGCAAGAGGAACTTCAGAAGCTGCCTGCCATCAAAGTGTACATATTCTATGGAAATCTACCCTGTGAAGATGGATGAATAAGGGAAGATTCTGAATGACAATGAGTTCACTTTGCTTCACACATTTTTAAATTTTCCTCATCTTTTTATTCATTCTTTTAGAATTTCATACAATGTATTTTGATCATTTTCACCCCCAACTCCATTCAGGTTTACCACCATTCCCTCCCCACCAAACTTTGTGTCTTCTTAAAAAAAAAATTAAAGAAAACACATCAAGCATAATTTGTGCTGTTCATCATTCTTATGTGTGTGGCCATCCACTGGAACATGGTCAACCTACCAGAGTCCACACTCTTAAAAAAGCCTGACTCTCCCTTTCCTGGTGGCTATCAGCTACCAGTAGCTCCTCAGCTAGGGGCTGGACATCCTGTCATCTCCCCTCCTCCTGCTGGGATTTTTTTCTGGCTTGAGCTTGTGCAAGTCTTGTGCATGCTGTCACAATCACTCTGAGTTCCTATGTGCAACTTCCCCAGTGTCTGGAAAACACTGTTTTGTTGTAGTATTCCAATGCTTCTGGCTCTTACAGTCTTTCTGCTCCCTCTTCTGCAATGATCCCTGGGAGGAGAGGGTGTGCTGTGTCAATCCATAGCCAAATATTTCAGTCTCTTGTTCTCTTCAACTTGACCAGCTGTGGGTCTCTGGTTTTTAAAAATATTTTATTTATTATTTTTATTTTACGTGTATGGGTGTATTGCTTGTGTATATGTAAGTGTACCTGTGTCATGCAATGTCTGCAGAGAAAAGAAGAGGCTGTTAGGTCCCCTGAAACTAGAGTTATGGACAATTGTTAGCTGCCATGTGGGTGCTGGGATTTGAACCTGGGTCTTCTACAAGACCAGTCAGTGTTCTTAAACACTGAGCCATCTCTCCAGCCCCTGGGGATCTCTGTTAATCACCATTTACTGCCAAAAGAAACTTCTCTGATGAGGGTTGAGAGATGCACTAATCTGTGGGTATAACAATAAGTCATTAGGAGTCAGTTTAATACTATTTCTATTTTATATCTTGAATTTTAAAATGATAGCATTCTGTAACTGAGGAGCAAGAGTAAATATCCACATTACTAACACAATTGTTGAATAAGTGTTCCATCTGTGATTCATGTTGAAATATATTTCCAATTATGGAATTAGACTATGTCCGCATGAGTTGTATTCATAAGTGAAAACACTGCCTTACTCTCTTCTTAACAATGCAGCAACCCCTCACCCCCAATCTTACAAACAGATAGCAGCTCTCACTAGACCCTACTCAGGCTCAAGATTTAATCTTGGACTTTCCCAGAGCATGAGAAGTAAATTTCTGTTCTTTAAATTTCACCCAGTCTCAGTATTTT
Source organism: Nannospalax galili (assembly GCF_000622305.1). Lineage (NCBI taxonomy): Eukaryota > Metazoa > Chordata > Mammalia > Rodentia > Spalacidae > Nannospalax > Nannospalax galili. The sequence goes on from NW_008338108.1 coordinate 1,120,942, forward strand.
GCTATAGCCATTGTGCTGGATCGCTTCAGTTGACAGCTTGACACACCTGGGAAGAAAGACTCTCCATTGTGAAATTACCTCTATCAGATTGGTTTGTGGCCATGCCTATGAGGCATTTTCTTGATTGTTGAGTGATATGGAAGGGCCCAGCCCACTGTGGGTGGTGCCATCCCTGGGCAGGCATTTCTGGATTATGTGAGAAAGAGGCTGAGCACAGGCCAAAGGAGCAAGCAAGTAAGCAGGCTCCTCCATGATCTGTGCTTCAGCTCTTGTCTCCAGCTTCCTGCCCTGAGTTCCTGCTTTGGTTTCCCTTGATGACAAACTGTTATTGTAAGTGTATACCACATAAACCCTTTTCTCCCCAAGTTAGTTTTGGTCAGAGTGTTTTATTTCAGCAATAGAAAGCTAACTAAAACAGTCATACTAAGGGATTAAGGTGGATACTAGCAGAATAGTTTCACCAAAGAGAAAATATGAAAAAAATGAATGTTATGAGAAAGACCTAGACAAAAATTTTATAGCTTAAAAGTTGAGTGAAGCAATCTAAAATTTTCACTAGAAGCTCTGCATGGTATATCTGAAGATGCATAAGGAAAAGTAATTGAACTTGAAAATAGATCTGCTGGGGCCTGTGACAAAATGAAAAATGAACAGTTTAAGGAACCTGCAAGCTATCACCACGTACAGCAGAGTATGCGTATCAGAAATCACAGGAGAAGAGGAGAAACAGGCATTGTTTTCAAGAATGGATGTAACAGCCAGGGATGAGAACAGTAAGGTTTAAAAACTTGTACTGCATTATAAAAAAAGTCGACTAAATAGTCAACTGTTGCACGATATATCTAATAGTAGAATACTATGTATTTTTCCCAAGAAGCCATGAAATTTTCTCCAGAAAAGATTATATGTTGATTTAGTTGGTTTATTAAAATCAAGTTTTAATAAATTTTAAAAAATTGAAATAATATGGACTTTATTGTATAATATAATGAAGTGAAGTCAAAAGTTTATAGCAGAAAGAAATTGAAAAATTCAAATATATGTGAAAATGAAACACTATAGTCTAAAAAAATAGACAAAAAGGAAAAAGAAATCACAAGAGAAACTGATAATACTTTAAGGTAAACAAAACAAAAATGCAATATGCAAAAATTGAAGGAGTGCAGCAAAATCAGAGCTGGAGGGAAATTTAGAAACATAAATGTCTGTCTTAAGAAGAGATGCCTAGTCAGCAAACTAACCTTCTGTATTAGTTACTTTCCTCATGGCTGCAACAATATGTGTGATGAAGGCAATATAAGGAAAGAAAGTTTTATTTTGGCTCATGGTCTGAGGGGACATCACATCACAGCCTGGAAGGCACGGCAGCAAGAGTGTGAGGCAGCTGATTTCATCACATCTACAGTCATGGAAGCAGAGATAGGTGAGTGCTGGTACTAAGTCCACTATCTCCTTTTCATTGTGTCTGGGACTTCAGCCTATGGGATGGTTCCACACACATTCAAGGTGGGTCTTTCTGCTTCAAATAACTATCTAGAAACTCCTCACAATCATTTTCCTTATCACCTACATGATTCTAAATTCTGTCAAGTTGACAACCAATCCTAGAAAAGGAAGATAAGCTAAATACAAAGCTAACGAAATAAAACAAATAAAATTGAACAGAGATAATTAAAATGGAGAAGAGGTAAACAATAGAGAGAATCAAAATCAAACTTGTATCTTTCAAAATTATCTAGATTGCCAGAAAAAGAGGGATGACTCAAGTTACTAGAATCAGGAAACAAGTGTGGGGGAGGGCATTACTGCCAACATTACAGAAACAGGAAGCGCAGAATACTAGGAGCAGCTGTATGTCAGCCTATTAGACAGCCTAGCTGGAATGATCAAATTCCTAGAGTCATACAAACCACCAAATTTTACTTGACAAGAAATATGAAAAGACCTATATCAAAGAGATTGAATCAGTGTTCAAAAACTTGCTATCAAAGACTTCAAACTTTTCTAAAATTTCAAGCCTACTATAAAGATATTAAAGCCAATGATATTACAAGAGAAGAAAAACTCCTACAGGCTAAAATCCTTTGTGAATATATCACTGCAAAAGTCTTTAATAAGACATTAGAATTATGAGTCCAGCAGCATGTGAAAATAATTATATACCATGTAGGAATTATCTAGAAAAACAATAGTAGTTAATATACAGAAATCAGCTAATACAATGTGCTATATCTTAACATCGCAAGGAAAGTAGATGAGGAAGTTACACATGAAAAGGGAAATAAAAGTATATAGATTGGAAAAGGAAAGAAAAATCTATCTGAATTCACAAGTGATCTGCTCAATATATATAGAAAACGCTAAGGCTAAAGCCTCATCTTCTAATACATCACATTAATGGGTTGGAATTTTTGGAGAACACAAATATTCAGACAGCACAATCCTAAATGAGTATAAAACTAATGACAAAACTCAATATATATGAAACAACAATCTACAAAACTAAAGGTGAAGTAACAGTAAAGATAAAGATTGTAAACCACTTAATTCAGTTGCTGCTGCAATAAATAATCAGACAAATAGGACGATTCAGGAAGTCTAGAGAAGAGTTGGACCACCGTGTCCATCAGCTTGGCTCCATTGCTATCTACAGAACGGTAACCTTTAACACACGACATCTTTTTAAGTGTTCCTTAAATATTCACTAATATGGATTATCAGACAGCTTTTAATAAATTTAGATTTAAAGAGTTACCATTTCTACTTAAAACATTAAATGTACAATAGAAAATGAATTGGCAAGCTACAAACTGGCAGTATTGGTAGCTGTTTACTTATATTGATTGTTTCAGACTGCAGGCTTGTATCTAGATTGTATAAACTACTCTTAAATTTTAAAACTACTGCATATTTGAAAGGAAAAAACTTCATAAAGGTTGATAAAACATGCTTACTATTATTAGTTATGAGGAATATGCAAATGAGATAAGAATGGTATAAGATTGAAAGATTAACACTATCTATTGTTAATGAGGATACAGAGCAATTGGAATCCTCATTCCTAATGACAAGACAAAATGGTAGAATTTTGGATGACTCTGAAAATTTCTTATGAAGTCACCTTCCACTCTCACTTTTGCTACCTTCCCACTCTTAATTATTCAACAGAAATAAAAGTATATGTCCTGAAAAAACACTGGCACAAATGTTTGTTTTATGTATAGAATCTCTAAACTGGAAATAACCACAATACCCACCCACAAGAGAAAAAATAAACATGAATTATTACTCAGCACTAATGACACTAATGTAAACTTCAGAGTCAGGGTAAGGGAGAACATGGTAGGCAATAACTTGGTAGGAGATCAAGCACACTTGTGAATGACAAATACCTGTAGCTTGATAGCTATGTGGGTTAAATGGGTGTGTTCATTTGTTAAAGTTAATTGAAATACATTTTGAAAGTTTGTGTAGAACTCCATAAATAACAAAAAGAGATTCTTTCTGGGAGAAGGAAATAAAGAATAAATGAAAACACTTTATTCCTAAAAATAGATTCTCTCTTGCCTTTAGGGTTACAGTAGAAAACAGAATAAAAAATCCAGAACTCTTGGTAAGGGAATCAGGTATGATAAGGTAAGGAAGCAGGTCAGAGAATAACTTACAGAATGTGCATTAGTATGGCAATATTTTTGAGTTATGATAGTTTTATGTGGCAGTGATGGAATCGGCATTTACTCATTTTTTTTATGTTCCAAAATGCATGGTTATGGAGGAGGTGCTCATCTTTGCTCCCCAACACCTGCAGAGGTGAGCAACCCTTGTTATCTTCACAGTTCCTGATTTGTAAGCAGAAATGAGGAATATTTAAAAGTTCTCTGACTTCTAACTACTGATTTTAAGTAGAAGGAGAATCTTTAATTGAACTGTAATTCTTAGAGGAGAATATACTTTTTGCTAATGTTGAGGCTGCTTTCATGAAATTATCCTATTTTTAAAATGAATGCTGCCATTTTGAAGCAATCTTCAATATTCTATGAGAATTAATTATTGATCAAACATCTTTGTTCTGGTTTGAGAATCTTTTGATGAGTATAGCCTTGCCTTCTCCATAGGAATACTAATGGAGCCCCCTCCCGGAGCCTTTCAAATATTTCAGTCAAGTGCATGGAACATTATATTCTCCTAATATTTTCAGTGCAACTGAGCTATCCTACATTTTATAAAAAGATTTTATTTAATCTAATGATCAGCATGGTAGTTTAAATAAGAAATGATATCTATAGACTCATGTATTTGAATATTTGGTGCTCGGTCGATGGCACTGTTTAGGTGAGTTACCTACCGTTTAGGTTGTGGAGCTTTTCTGGAGGAAGTCCATCACTAGGGGTGGACTTTGAGGGTTTATAGCCTCATTGCACATCCTGTTCTCTCTCAGCTTTCTGTGTGTGAATGAAAATGTGATCAGTCAACTTCTCCCGCCTGCTTCCAGGCCATGCCTCTCCCACCACGATGGAGTTGTAACTATCTGGAACTATAAACAAAAATAAACCCTTTAGTTGCTCTGGGTCACGGCATTTTACCTTAGCAACAGAAAAGAAACTAATATGAAAACATAAAAAAATCCAGTAATACAATAAATAAAAATAGGCAGCAAAATGCAGGTTTTAGATATTCTTGCTAGCTGCCCAATCACATCGTATGGGAAAGAAAGAATGTTCCTTCCAGGTGGCATGGATTTTTTTCTGTCATCCTCTCTGACTATATATGTCCTTATCTCTGGTTGATAAATCTGTAGTAATCAGTGATATGAAGTAGTGTACATGATGGCCCTGCTTTATCATTACAGTCTTAAGAATAAAAGCAAGGTTCTAAGACTTTTAAAAGATATAATGATGTCTTTGCAGCCTAGGTTAAATGGTGATTCATTAGATGGACACCACTTTTCTTTTATAAAACATAGACATGGAAGACATTGGTGTCCACTTATAATTCTGTGTACAAAGATGTGTTGTGATACAAGGAATCATTGACTTAACCGGATACTAACTAAACTTTTTTCTATCCTTCACCAATTGTGCATGCCCTCCTCTGCTCACAAAGACTGGGGGTGGATATGGGGAACAGAGTTAGTTGGCTTGCCATGCTCCCTTGTCCACAATAATCAATTTAGGAAGGCACAGGTGAGAGCAATCACAGTGCATTTCTCCATACAGAATTTTTAGAGCAAGAGGTCCTAAATAGAAAGTGTTTTTCCTTTAGACTGAATTTGATTGTTGGAGCAAATGAGAAATGTTCTCCATAGGTTCATGTATTTGAACACTTGGTCTCCATTTGGTGGCACTGTTCGGTACAGTTGGAATGTTTAGGAGGCACAGTCTTGCTGGAGGAAGTAGGTCACTGTGGGTGGGCTTGGAGGGTTTATAGCCTTGCCCTACCTCCTACTCTCTGTTTCCTGTGTGTGGATGGAAAGATGGTCAGCTACTCTCCTGCTCCTGATACCATGACATGCCATCTCTGCCGTTAAGGAATCTCCCTCTGAAACTGTAAGCTAAAATAAAATCTTCCTCAAGTTACTTTGGTCAGAGTATCACAGCAGTAGAAGAATAAATAATACAGGTTTGGAAATCCTGTAAGCTCTGGAGGCCATTTTATAATCACACAGATAGCACAGAGGAAATAGAACTAAGAAGTTTACAGAACAAAGCTAGATCTAGAATTTTTCCCTTTATTTACAGCTGACACTGTTGTCAGGTACACTTTTGGACAATATAGATGTACAAACTGATGTATCCCACCTTTTGCTTGGGATTAGCTTGACTTTTCTATACAATTAAAAATATCTTTGCTGGCCCAGGGAATATTATACATGGCATATAATTAGTAAGATCCACTATTGTAACTGTGTAGAAAATATAATACATGCTATATGGTTAAATGGGAGAAATGTGGCATTTTAATTTTCCATCACTACTTATTTTTAATGTGTTAGTTGTTATTATTTAACTGCTTTAAGCAGTTTTGTACTATAAATTGTGGACAATAATATTTACCAGTATGATGTATACAACAAACTTATTGTATGGCTAATCTGTATGAGTGCTTTGTAAGGTGCTAACTGAAATGGCAAAACTAACTCCATTTTGTTCTGGCTGACTTTCTTTACCCCATGTTTTTCCTAGCCATTCGCACTTCAGCCATCCAGGCAGAACATCTCATGCAGGCAATTTCAGGGAATACATTGTTTCTACAATACTGGGAAACTTAGGAGTAGTATTACATCCTCCTACCCACCCAAACCAAAACTTATTATTAACTGAAAATCTTTTTGGTTAACTGACCTGCCCCTGGTCTGATGTAACTATGGTGATCTGATGTAACTATGGCTATTGGCTTTGCACCTGGCATGATATAACTGTGGTTTTAGGTTTTATAAACCCTGCCCTGTTTCTCCTCTGAGATGAGAGTTCTTTTGGATATTAACTCCCTCTGTGATCACTGGCTATTAATAAAGGAATCCTAATCATCACTATATGGCATTTTTCTGTGCATTTAGCTCCATATTACATTTGGAACTCCTCTGAGAGATTGCCACTTGGGCTCAGTCTCGTTTGGGATCTCCCCAGCTTGATGAATTGTTACAGGGTAGGTGCCCCCTAAGACATTCCAGTGCCTTGTGACTCTCTCATCAGAACTGGAAAGTTCAGAAATGACTGCTGTGTGACCCCCTCCCTCACCCAACACCAAAACTGATTGAGCCCTGGTCCTCCTAGGAGGTAAGTTCTGTTATTTCTGTTTTGGAGTTTCATTTTGGTCTGGTCTGGTCTAGTATTTAATAAAGGGAATATGATTCTGATGGGAACCATACTAAAACTTTTCTCAGTAGCCAAGGTGTTGGCTGAGAAGGTCAGCCGGTAAACTGGTGCACCATGGGAAGCTGGTTACTTTGGTCTCTGTTCATGTCTGTTTTGTATACATCAATAATTGTATGATCGAGCTAGTGATTGGGTTTTCTGGATGAAGTGAATTCTCCTCTGAAAAACATCTCTCCAGAGGGTCTGATCTTTCATCTTGTGTATTGTGGAATGAGTATGACCTTGTTAGTTTCAACTGCTGCCCTGTGACTTTCCCTTTTTCCTTCCTCCCTGGTTCTCATTAAGGACAGAGGAGCCTTCCTGTCCTCCAAGATCAGCAGGTCTGGCAGGTCTCTACCTCCTGCCACTGCTTTACAACTCTCTGTTCTGATAGGCTTGTGGATGCTCTCTGTTCTCTCTATCCCACAGAACAACCACCTCACACACTTGGGACACTTCCTTTCCCCTTTTCCCAGGCCTATCCCTGTGGCCCATCTTCTCTCCACACCTGGATCTTTGAGATTTTTCTCTGCTCTGAAAGATCCATAGGTCTTTTCTCTATGGCTTCAGTTGTAACTTTCATTCCCCCAAACCACAGTTGCTTCTGAGTTCCTTCTTTGTCTCCCCAGGCCCTCTCCTACAGGGAAAAGAGGGGAGGGAATGGAATGCAGCTTAGGACTTGCAGCCAGGATGCTGCCTACTGGAGCCTGTCATCTGCCCCTTCTGTGCGGGTGAAATGAAATGAAAAAGTGGGAGGATTTCAGTCAGGCTCGACAGCCTAGTCTGGAACTCATTTCTCTTCTCTCTGGAAGTAGTGTTCCTCGATGTTAAAAGGGATGATGAACTCTCTATGACCCTCTTCCTTGGACCCCCTTCTCCACCCTTCTGAGGTTGTAGGTTGACATTTATACCTAGAAGACTTTCCCTAGGGAAATACTGTTCTACTCTGCCTTATTACACTCATTTTTTCTCAGCTCAGAATGTCTATTGATTCTCCTCCTCCTTCCTCAGATACACTCCTCAGAAGCTCAAAAAAAGTGGAGGATGGAATATGGTATGGGAAAGGTACAAAGTTTTAAAGTTGTAATGTTGTCTAAAAATAATAGTTTTGTCTAAAATAAAAACACCCGATTGCACCAGAATATAGAATGAGGTAGAAAAAGCCAGCTCATAGATAAATAGTAAATTGTAAAAGGCCAGAGAAAAAGTAAACTGTATTTACTTTGGTTTAATTTTGGCTGGATTTCTTCATAAGAAAAAAAAAAAGGATAATGATTCTTTACTGCAAAATATTTCTGTTTAAAATGGGATTATATTTTTTAAAGAAAGGGGAAAGAAGACTAATGCTGTACACCATTTCAGGTTTATAATAGTGACTAATTCAAGTCAGTTTTAACCATTACACGACATATCTGCCAGTGAAAATAAAAATTAAAAAGGGTTATAAATAAATCTCTTATTAGAAAGGCATGGAATATTGCCATTTCTCCCTTCCTGTACCCCCTCACCTTCCGATCTTGGAGGTTGGATGCTACTAGGTGAAAACTCTCTGACTAGTCCTGCTAGCCGAATCAAGACAGACTGAGTAAACTAATAAAAAGCTATAAAATGGAATGACAAGCCCTTGCTGTCCCTTCCTTTCCATTCTGGTGGCTTTCCAAGCACTCTTCCCACTTCCCGTAAATGGATCAAGGGATGTTACAGTGAAAAGCCCTGAGTAATTACTAAGGCTGGTGGAATACAGTGATCCTCAGCATCATTCCTCCTTTATTCTGTGGTTATTCAGAAGCTTCTGCTACTGTATCTCTGTCTGCTGGGGGCACTTGTCCTTTAGGTCCTGGCTTAGAACCTGACTTAAGGTCGCTGTGAAGCTATAACTGCTCTATGGGCTCCTGTATGTACTGGCAGTGTGCCGAACTCCAAGACAACTGCCCATAACCTTTCTCCATGTGGCCAGATTTCCCACCACCCTGTCTACATCAGGTAGATCAGTATCCCAACTGTGCTCTGTTGTACTATGAAAGAAGGTCCAGGGGTGTCTCCCTTAGTGCTAGTTACTTAGTGCTATGATACTCAAGATGCTATGAATATATACATGTGTCCTGACAAACTCCAGCTCTCCTCCCCATCTGCCTTCTTCCCTGAGTCTTGTCAGGGCCCCAAGGGAGGACATGCAGGCTTGTTCATAGGATGGTTACAGGAACTGCTCTGTTGCTGCCTCTAGGTACCTTGAAAAGATGGCAACTGCAGACCTTTCTTTGAAATGAGGGCTCCACTATCTGTCTCCCATCCACACATATGCTGCACTGGGTTTCTCCCTTCTTTTCGCTCCCAAGATCTGGGGGCCTCCCTGCCTCTACTGCCCCTGACTGTGACTCAGTCAGTGTCCAGGGGATCCAGGACTTGGGATCCAGGGTCCCATGTTGGACTTCAGGATGGATGCACAGCCTGGGGGCCCTGCAACTGGTTACTTCCCTGTTTTCTGAAAAGCCTCAGGTCCTGACTGTTCCTGAGCATTGGACATGTTTCACTAGACTCTTCTAGTGGGAATCAGGAGGGCAGCCCAAAGCCTGTACAAAACAACCAAGGTTCTTCAGAGGCCTAAGGAGTCCTTTTGATCCTCTGGCCCCAGAGAATACCCAAGTTCTAAATTTGGCCTTTGTTTAAAGTTCCTCCATGCTTTTCAGGGAAGCCCTTCAAAAGGACCCAACAAGCTTCAGAGCTTCTCATCCTGACTCAACACTGCTCTAGCATACAGACCTCCTGTTAGCCACCACTGACTCAGTCACCTGCCTGTGAGACACACTTGAGACCTGATCCAGCTGCTCCAGGCCCTGAGGTACCGTATCTATGTAAAGAAAACTCGACTTTCCCAGATGTCTACTTGGGGTACACACTCTCTCCAAGTAAGAGTTCCATTACTGTGGCCTGAAAGGAAGTCATCCTTCAGATCCCCACACCCCAGATTGCAAAGCAGGTATATCAGTTCCTGGGGGCAGTGGGATTTTGCCAGCTTTGCCTCCCAATCTTGGCTGAAACAGCAAGGCCCTTCTACTCTGCCACAGCTGGTTACCAGTCTTTGAAATGGACAGAGATAAAGGAATGAGCTTTCCATCGGGCTTGGTCCTAACCCAAGTCCCATCTCTTGTCTAGCCCCAATGTCTACCTTTTTGCTTATGAAGCCCAGGGGGATTGCAAAAGGCATATTTACTCAGTCTTTGAGACCCTGGTAAAGGTCTGTAGCCAAATACCTAGACCCAGTAGCTTCAGGATGGCCCTCCTGTGTACATGTCATAGTGGCTGTTGTCCTACTGGTGAAAGAGGCTCACTTTGGGCCAAGACTTAACCTTAACAACCCCTTATGCATTGGAGAACCTCCTCCAAAGAACAAATGGTGATGGATGTCAAATGCCCACAACACTCAGTACCAGAGTCTGTTCCTTGATCATCACCGTCTCACATTCTCAGTCATTTAGAGCCTCAATCTGGCAACGTGGATGCCTGATGATAGCCCAAAAGTGCCCCTACATGACTGTAAGGATCTACTGGATATCTCCCAGGCCAGTTGACTGGACTCTGAGACACCCCCTTACCTGAGGACTGAGGGAACCTGGAAGGCTCAAGTCGCTATGACCATATAATGGAAAATCATCTGGACCCAAGCTTTGCCTCAGGGCACCTCCACACAAACGGTTGAACTGATCACCCTCACCGAGGCTCTACACTGGGAAAGGATAAATGGTGAACGTCTTCACAGACAACAGATGTGCCTTTACCAGACTCCCTGTTGAGCTACTCCCACTCCCAGGAAATGAAAAAGGACCCCATTGGATGATGGACCATGTCAGACTTCAGAATCTTCTTTCCTGCAGGTCTTGGATGCCTTCTTGTAGACTAGCTTCATCAGATGACCCACGTGGGTGGCACCAAACTGACTGGACACATTCTCCAAATGAATAGAAGCCTTCCCCTCACAGTGGTAAAAAGTATCCTATATAAGTTCATTCCTAGATTTGGGCTGCCTCTGTCAGTTGGCTCAGATAATGCTGTCCCAAACTCCTGTCCCTGGTCCTCCTCTGGGTTAGATGTATTCCCTATAAGATGGGTTTCGCTCCTTATAAGATTATGTTCAGAAGTACACCTCCCCTACTACTAACTAAGAGACCCTATTCTGAAAAATTACTGACCAGTCTCTCTTCAAGTATCTAGAGTCTCTTCAACAGGTTCAGGCTACATTCCATTCTGATGTCTGAGACATCTTCCTGGTTCCCTCCTCTACATCCTGCCTTCTATTCCCAAAAGGAGAGAGAGGCAAACAGTTCCTAGTTCCATTGCTGGTTTGATTGTAACCATGGCTGACTACCTTGTTTCCAGACCTAACAAGTCCTTCTCCTCCTGGGTCCAATGACTGGGCCTTGTCTAAATAACTGGTTGTTAAACTTTATCAAATAACAGATAGCTTCTGTCAAAATAATGTACCTGAGAGTCCAGTATAACCCCCTGTCACTTGAGGATATTGAGTCAATGCTTTGACTCAGCCCTAGGACCAGGGGGAAATGAAATGGCAAAACTAACTCCATTTTGTTCTAGCTGACTTTTGCTTCCTCCATGTTTTTATCTAGCCATCCCCACTGCAATCACCCAGACAGAGCACCTCATGCAGACAATTTCAGGGAGTCCATTGTTTCTACCATACTGGGAAACTTACAAGTAGCCTGGTAGCATGTCCAGGTAGCAAATCTTCCCACCTAGCCTAGCCAAAACTTATCAGTAACTGAAAACCTCTTTGTTAACTGACCTGCCTCTGGTCTGGTGTAACTATGGTAAATATGGTTAGTGGCTTTGCTCCTGGCATAATGTAATTGTGGTTTTAAGCTTTATACAGCCTGCTTCACCTCAGGGTCAGAGTTCTTTTGGGCATCAGCTTCCTCTCTGACCACCGGCTCTTGGACTCCTAATTCAAACATCACTATGTCGCATTCCTCTGTGCATCTCGCTCAGTATTACACTAACTACATACCATGTTTTACTATTGGCCCTCTCAAGTAAATTTAATTGAGGTGATTAACAAAAAGAAAGTTTCAATCTTACAGGTACTTGTAGGAGAGGAAGTGCCAGACTTAAGCACAGGCTGCACTAAAGAACACAGCTTCCGCTTTGAGAGCGCAGCCTGCACTTCCGCAAAATAGTCAACCTACAATCTGCCCAGATGAGGGCGTCTATCAGGAAGCAACACACCAACTTATGGGACACTGGGGGCAGGGAGAGACATATATAAGGCTTGCACTTCCCAGCAATAAACGAGTCTGCAGCACCTTGCCTAGTGTCTGCTTCCACCTGACTCCCGGTGTCTGTGTGTTGACTCCAAGCCACTCACCCCCACCTCAGCCAGAACCCTCATTCCCTGCAGTCCCTCGTGAGCTGGACCTGCCAGGAAACCTGCAACATGTACTCTTTATCCATATTTGAATTCAAATATAGTGATTTAGAAGCCATATTAATGTTAATTTATAATTTTCTATACATGCTCTTCTCACCTCTCCTTTCGACTCCTCCGACTGAGGATCTTCATTCTATTACTTTGAAATAGAGTCACAAAGCTTTAGCAAAAAAAAAACAAACAAAAAACAAAAACAAAAGTACACTCACTTTCATGGCCCTATTTATCAGTCAAGGCCTCAAGTGTGAAGCATAATGGGAGGAGAAGGGGAATTATTGTTACTGGGGAGAGTGTGGAGGATTTTAGAGGAAGAGACAAAGTATAAAAGTCAGATGGCTGAAGTAGTTTGAGACTGAGAGAGTACGTTAGAGCAAAAATATATCTTTTTGTTTTGTTTTAAGTTGAGTCCCTCTGTCCCACCTGACCTGGAAATCCCTCTGTAGACCATGCTGACCTCTATCTCACATAGGTCATCTACCTCTACCCCCTGAGAACTAGGATTAAAAGTGTGTGCCAACCCACCCAACTTCTACTAAATGTATCTCTAAAAAATTCCCCTAACATTGTTGTTATCCTGGATCAATGAACTCTGATTTCCTGGCAATAGACTTAAAAAAAAAAAAAGAAAAATTTACAGATGATTTCAGTGTACAGACAGGATTAAAGGCCATTGACATTTTGTAGTAAAAAGTGGTACTTTTCTATGTAATCTTAGACATGTGTGTTTCAATTATTAATTTATCAACTCATGAACTTAGTAAGTCTTCTTTATAATTCACTCATTCATCCTTTCAATTATTATGTTAGTCAGTCATCTGCTTTTCCAGTCACCATTTATTTGTTCATTCGTCCATTCACTTACTGGCTACCCAATCAATCCCTAAATATTTATGTAAAGTCAAAATGTGTTTCCAGAGACATAATGTGAACCCAACACAGTGGGCCATTGCTTCATATAACCATCAGATAGATGTGCCAGTGTTTTTCAGAATGTGTTAAGAATAAACATTTATTTTGTTTATTAAAAGATACTATAAGAAACATTGGTCCATTTCCTTTAATACCATTTGCATGAAGTGGTAATAATCCTTGAATCTCTGACAAATCACAGGATACTGCACATTCTAATTTTAAATTTGCTGAAGTGGATGATGACTGAAGAAAATAAATGTTAATTACCACCGAACTCCCACTTTGCACCAAACAAAGTCTAGTTTAGTTATCTGCAGCTGAAAGATCCAGAAAATGATTACAAGTAACTCTTATTTAATTCTTAGACTCTTATCTATTCTCAGGTATTTTAGATCCCCATAAAAGGCTCATTTATATAACCTTTAATCTATTCGATTAAAATGCTCCAATCTCTTACTTTATCAAATTGAGCCAAGATCTGTGTCGACACACCTTGCTTTAGTTGCAGCTTATTTGTGTGTACTGATTCACTCAGCTTAATATAGCTCATGTTACAGAGGCTACTGCTGCTGTTTTAAGTGAGAACAGGATGTACGAACCATGTGTTCCTGGACACACTAGTTTGATCATTCTCACTTGATATCTCCCAGCCTGTTGGAGAAATTTTATTCCAAAGGGAAGAGTATACATTTTGAAGTGATTTTTGTGTTTAATTTGGAAAGAAGAATTTGTCAAACATCGTCATAAGGTCCAGATGGTATCATTGTTATATGTCCTTCAATTCTTATGCCTCCTTTGTTTCATATGTAATTTTTTTTTTTTTGGTCTTTTTGAGACAGGGACTCCCTGTAGTCCCAGCTGTCCTGGAACTCACTACGTAGACTAGGTTGGCCTTGAACTCACAGAGATCTGCCTGCCTCTGCCTCTTGAGTGCTGGGATTAAAGGCATGTGCCACCACACCTGGCTCACATGTGATTTTTATAGGCAAACTTTCCCAGATGAATTAGTAGAGATGTCCACCAAAAGTTCCAGGATGTTTGTATGTGTGTGTGTGTGTGTGTGTGTGTGTGTGTAGCCTGTGCATGTTTATATTCAATGTGCATGTATATATGGAGGTCAGAGGTCAATGTTGACAGTCTAGCAAGACTAGTTAGACATGAGTTTAAGGGATTCTCTTTTTCTCTGCCTTCATAAATCTTAAATTACAAGAGCACACCACATACTCAGCTTTTATTGGAAATCTGAACTTAAGTCCTCAAGCAGGTACAGCAAGCAGTTTGCTGACTGCGCCATCTCCCCAGACCACTCTATGGTCTTGAGAACATACGTTCATTAGAATTCATCTGACTTATCCAACCTCCATGAAGTCAGTACTTTTCAAGTGTACTTATTAAATTAAATTATTTTTAGTACTAACATAATATAAATATGTGTTAATCTTCTAATGGAGACATGAAAAGGCAAAATGTTTCATCTTCATTTTCTGCTACCCAACTCACTTTACAAAAGTTCATCAATGTTGTTTCTTAACTACTACTACAAGAAATTTTGTGTCGGTATATACTTGTATCCTAGATCCTCCAAAAAGGGAGAAAAAAGGGAATGAAGAATTTGTCTAATAGCTTCTACCTCTAATCACCTGAAGTTTAGGATATAACATATGCAAAATGCTAGGCTTTATCTCCAACACTGCAGGTATGGTGGTGGTCGAGTGTAGTCTAACAAAGTGTAGCCGCTAAGCTTCCACACTTCCAGAGTGAACAGCTTTGAGGATTGAGCAATGTCTCTTGAGGAAGCCTCAGGTCAGGACGCAAGATTAGATGCTTATGAAGTAAAATGCTGTTAAACTTTTTCCTCCTGGAAAACTTTCCTCCCCCTACCCACTCCCCAGGATCACTGGAAAAGACAGGTGGGGCTGAAAGTCTGCAGTGTGTGTAGCAGAACATGCTTTTTGCTTTTGTGGGCATGTGCTGCTGTGTGAGGATTTATGGATTCCAAAAATCATCAGTCTTTTAATTTGTGGCGAGTGACATTGCACTTCATAACTGTTGGCAGGTTAGATGCTGTTTTTTAAGTCACAAAAATTTTCAGCTATCCTCATTGGTTTCCAGAAAAATTACTGCAAAATTTGAGAGTTACTCATAGTCAAATAATTTTAAAAGCAGCATTGTAAAAAACCCTTCAAAGTTTTGCAACAAAGATTGTATTTACTCCCATTTTCCCCAGTTTTCCATTGGTAACATCTAGGCCACAACTGGCCGAAGTGTATAGCATCAGAGACTGCAGAGTGTATGTCCCTGGATAGGATGCCTATATTAAACCTTACCCACCCAGAGTTTGGGGACCATTGCAAAAGAAACAGCAGAAAGATTGAAAGAGCCAGAAGAGGAAGGGCATGACCATAAGGAAACAGAGTTTCACAGGCTCCTGGGAACTTGCCCATATGAACTTACAGCAATGGTGACAGCATGTACAAAATCCATACAGACTCATTAGATAAAAACCAGTACAGAACTGGGGAACTGGGCAGCAGACCCCAACCCTTAGCTGAGGAACTATTTGCAGTTGATCACTGCTGGGTAAAGGAAGGTTGATCTTCTTTAAGGTAGTGACTCTAAACAGCTTGAACAGGCTCCAGTGGATGAACTCACAGCAAGAGACATCTGGGTACACAAATTTGACTTGATAGGTCTTAAAATATATGACAGAATGTATGAAGTCCTATGTATTGTATGAAATGCAAAAAAAAATCCATAAAAAATACATTGAAAAAGAGATTGTGTGTACAATCTTTGTATGCAAATGAATTTTCATTAGTTTGCTCTACTGTGCGAAGAGTGTTAGTGCCTCCAAAAGTAAGAATCTTGGGTTTAGGGGAGGATATTAAAATAATCTTGAATAAAGGAAAACCTCAGCAAAATCTGCCATTTTGAAGGACTCAGATATAATCTTAACAAAGAGCTTCTGTGTAGAGAGCAGCATAGCTAACATGCATGTCTGCATATATATGTGAGTTGGAGCACAATACCACTGGAGAAATCGCAAAGACTTGGAAAATCTGATACACTCAAGACTGAAAAATCAGACCTTGATGACCCCAGGTTAAACTGAGAGACATGTACAGATGATTTTCTTTGGGTTGAATGGTTGGTTGCAAATGTTACATTAGGATGTCTGCGGTTTCAGTTTAGAGGTGTGATATTCATTGGTGCAGATCACTGAGTCAAGACAACATTGCTCTTCTAACAGAGTGTTCTTTAGAAACAGGGGCCATGCTCCCAATAAGGGCTCACTTGTAGCATGTAAAATTCAGTTCTTGAATCAGTGATGGTAGTGCCAGGGACACTCTTCTGAGTTATTCTGGAAGTTAAAGAAGGCTAATTAAGGTTATAGATCTGTACTTGCTGAGTGAATGTATTCTACTATTCTCCCTGTATAAACAAAGTAATGCATATGTGTTTTTAAACAATTTCTTTTGCAAACCACAGATATCTGAACTAAACGGACATGTCATAAACCAAAGTTTTAGACCCCTTTTGGTGCTTATTTGTTTGAAAGTGTAAGTTCTTTGTGCTCTACTGCTGTGAATTATACACAAAATAACATTTTATTAAAGTGTAATAGTCCATTTGGAATACTTTGATTACTTGTGTTTCAGAAGCTTCCTCCCTTTATCCTCCTTAAACCCAGGGCTCACTCACTGTTCATTGTCCCCGAGGTAGTAGGCTGTTTTCTGAGTGATTATGCTTGCTCTATGCATGACAAGCACATGAACTTCGTGCCTAGGAACAGGAATTTGTGATTAACACAGGTGCATTAATCTGTAGTCTGAGAAGTAGGATTTCTAGACATTTTCTGTTTATACGGAATCCTGGGCTCATTAAGGAGAAACTCCACAGGTGCTCACAATGGTCACTGTTGTCAAGCCTTCCTTCCTAAACACATTTTGATTGTCTTGAGAAAAGTCCTTTTCATAATGATTGTGGTAGATAACATTTGTTCCAAAGTGAATAGTCAGAGTGAAAACTCTGTCACATGAGCCACATATAAGAACTGACAATCTTTTTCAACCTGGTAACTTACTTAGCAAGTTTCATTGATTTCAAGTGTTTTTTGGCTTTTGGGACGACAACAAGCTTTAAAACTATTTATTTAATATTAATCATAATAAAGGCACACCAACACAATTAATTAATACAAATTTAATTATTTCCTGCTCTTAATTAGAAAATAAATATTTATAGCCCTGACAGGAGAACTGCTGGAATAAGTGAAGCCAATCTATATGGAAAAGTGACTTAGAGACAGGTCTCATAGGTGCCCATTCCCAAGAATTACACTTTTGAGATTCTAACCTAAGGAAATAATTATAGTGGTATAAATAGTGCAAAATACAGACATTCCTATATATAATATTCATAATGACTGAACATTATAAAGCACTATAGAGACTTGAAAAATATTTCAAATGCATTGTAACATTGAATTATTATCAAAATAGTTCAGAAATATTTAATAGTATTATCTTGATTTTATTGAGGTAAATGGGTTGTTAATGAGGAAACAGTGAGTCACAATTATGTAACTAAAAATTGTTGACCCGAGTATTAAAACTTAGGTATGTGGAATATATTTTCATTTTGAAAAGTTTAAAATGTTTGTGATATATCTCTTCAACTACTTATCTCCTCCTCCTCTCTCACCCCCCTCCTCCTTCTCCCCCTCCTCCTCCTTCTCTTCCTCATTCCTTTCTCTAGTTTTCCCACTCTCTTAGTTTTTGGAGTGAACCCATGATATTATACACACTAGGTAAGAACTCTACAACTGAGCAACATTCTCAGCCCTTCAATATAATTCTATGTAATCTTTTAATTTATTTTCATTGGCAAGGAAACTTCGTATATGCTTATGTTTTACAACTGATGTTTTTCTGTGTTTGTAAATTACATAAGTCCTAGAAGAAACTAGCACATGAAATACTATGCATATGTTTTGGGTAAGATCCCTCAAATCTAATTTAGACATTTTCAGGTTTAAAATATACTGCTATTAACTATAGTTGTTGCAATATACAATAGATCTCTTAAGTTTATCACTCTTGCCTAAGTAAATTTTTGTGCTCTTTGAGCATCATGTTTCTAGTCCTTCCATGCCCAATCTCTGTCACTTACTACTTCCCTGGGTCAACTCCTTCAGGTTCTACTTGTGTGATTATTTGGCATTTGCTTCTGTGGCTGCTCATTTCAGTCAGCATTATGTCATTTTGCATCCATCCATGTGTTGCTTCCTTCTTTGTTTATTATAAGTAATATATATGTATTTTTTACCCATTCCTGCATTAATGGACACCTATGGTGTTTCCATATCTTGTTTATTGTGAATAAGGCTACAAGGAACAGGAGAGTACAGGTACCTTATCCACAGACTGATTTAATTTTCTTTGGATACATACTCATTTGCAGGACTTCCATATCCTATAATAACATAATGACAGCATAAAATATATTTTTTGTGTTTAAAGGCTCCATATACTTCCTGTAATCCTAGCATCCCTGAGGGTGGAGCAGGAAGACTGATTCAAGTGTGAACCCATCCTGGGGATACATGGTGACAAAGCAAGTACCACCAGTGGCTAGCTAGGGCTGCACAGGAAAACCCTGTCCCTAAGCCTGTCCTCTTCCCACCAAAGGAAAAAAAGGAAAGAAACCCCATACCGTTCCCCATAATGGCTGCATTAATTAGCATCATTGTTGACAATATACAAAACTTTACATTATCTACATTATCTACATTATCAGCAACACTTGTTATCTTTATTTTGATATTAACTATTTTAACAAATATGAGATGATATTTTATTGTGATTTTAATGTGCATTTCTCTGATGATTAGTAATATATACCCATTGGCCATTTTGTATCTTTGAAGGAGTGTCTCTTAAGAACTTTTACCCATTTTAAAATCAGGTTATTTATTTTACTATCGAGTTAGAATTCCATATGCATTTTAAATATTAATCCTTTTGCAAAATATTTCTTTCTTATTATTTTATGCATATGAGTGTTTTGCTTGCTGTGTGTAAGTATACCATTGTGTGCACTGACTGCAGAAGCCAGAAAATGGTGTTGGATCCCCTGGAACTGGAGTTACACGTGGTTTTAAGCTGCCATGTAGGTGCTGGGAACTGAACCTGTGTCTTCTGCATGAGTAGTCTGTGCTCTTAACCTTTAAGTCATCTCTCCAGTCCCCTGAATATTAATCCTTTATGAGATATTCAGCTAATAAATATATTCTCCAGTTCAGGTTTTGTCCTCATTTTGTTGACTTTTCCTTTGCTCTGCCAAAGATTTTTGAAGTGATGCTGGCCCTTGCCTACTTGTGTGTTGCCTATACTCTTGATTCATACCCCAGAAAAGTCATTGTTTAAACCAATGTCAAGGAGCATCTTCCCTGTATTTACTTCTAGTGGTTTATTTAAGCTTGTGTTTAAGTCTGAATCCATCGTTTATGAGACAATCTAACTTTTTCCTATTGTGTGCACTTCCAGTTATCTCAGCATCATTACTGAAGACACTACTTTTCTCCATTGTTTTTTCTTGCACCTTCATCAAAAACATATTGGTTAAAAAATATCTGCATTATGTATCTGTTACTTTATTTTATTCCATTGGTCTTTGTCTGTTTATACCAGTTATGTTTTGATTCTTATGGAGTTTTAATACATTTTAAAATAGGAAATACGGTGCTTCTAACTTTGCTTTGTTTGCTTAAGATTACTTTAATTATTTAAAGTATTTTTGGTTTTATATGAATTTTAGGATTTCTTTTACTTTTGTGGAAAACACCATTAGAATTTTTATATCATTATATAAAAAACACTGTCATTGGCTTGAGACCTAATTTGCCCCTAGGATCTCAATGTTGTGTTAGACAGAGGTACAGCTCCTTGCAAATCTGATTATTGTCTGTTGACCTACCTTTGTTTTCCAATGTGCTTTCCTTCTCACAATGAGATGCTGTGCTTCTGCTTCTGCTCTTCAGGATCCTTTCACTTTTATTGCTGTCAGCAGGCACAGATATGTATCATCCTCCACTGGCAGTCTAGCCTGCAGAAGACAGTCACCGTGAGAGTCTCAAGGACTTTAATATATATATTATAGAGGTTTTGTACATCTCATACAATAGTTCCTAATCAAATTAAGAACCCCTTCCCCATCCATGAATCCCACACTGGGCCTCATGTGTCCTGCCATGCATGCTAAGTCCCATCTGGTCAAGCCTTCTACCCAGATGGCCCTCTGTGCAAGTTCTTCCACCAGAAGCTATGTAGCTCATCCAGAGATTTTAAGGAAGGTCTACTCTCACTCTTCCAGCAGCAGTCTCCAACAGTTCTCAAGGTAGAGCCAGCCCACTGCCCATTTCCCTTGCACCACACTGGGATTTTGTCTGATTGAGTTGGCATTAGATCTTGTGTTTGACACCAACATCACCACAAGTTCACATGAGCAATCTTCCAGTGGCCTGAAATCCTCTGCTTCCCCATGTTCATGGACCAACCCTGGCTCTTAAAAATCGTTCAGCCCCTCTCTTCCACAGTGGTCCCTGAGTTGAGGTTTAAAATAGAAGTCCCATCCAAAGACACACATTCTGTAGTCTCTTATTCTCTAAAACCTACCCAGTTGTGGCCTTCTGTGTGCATCACACTCTGTTGTACAGGAAAGCTTTGCTGGGGAGA
Source organism: Nannospalax galili (assembly GCF_000622305.1). Lineage (NCBI taxonomy): Eukaryota > Metazoa > Chordata > Mammalia > Rodentia > Spalacidae > Nannospalax > Nannospalax galili. Next base: position 1,141,884 of record NW_008338108.1, read on the forward strand.
GTTGAAGGATGCACTAGTTTTCTCTGTTCCACTATGTTCCATGAGCCTTAGGTATAGAGGTTTTACTGTAGATGTGCACCTAGGACTGAGCATCTCTCAGACATATATTCTCTATGTCTGAACAGTTGTGGGATTCTGTAGTAGCCTCCATCTGTCACAAAACAAAGCTTCTTTGATAAGTGGTGTACAGTATGCTTGTCTGTAAATATAAGGATCTGTATTTGGCATACAGTAAGAAATTTCATTTATCTAGTGATATGACACAGAAAAGTTCTTCTCCAGGATCTATGACCTGTCTAGCCATGTATATTTGGCTATAATTACAGTGCCACCCTGAGTTCACTCCTATTGAGAGGGCTTTAAGTCCAATTAGTTAGCTGTTGTTTACTCCCTAGATAACAGTGCCATTACTGCATCAATAAAGGTAGTTTGCTGTGCCAGTCGTTATATTCAGCTTTAGGCTGGGGGATTTGACCATTAATTGATTTTCTTCCTCAGCAGCTTCCATAGTATTATGACCTGCCTTCAGCAACAGGGCCTTACCTTTGAATTCTTTTCAACATAGTGCTTGAAACTCTTATAAGAGCAGTAAGACAAGAGAAGGAAATTAAAGGCATACTAATTAGAAAATAAGAGGTAAAATTATTACTATTTGTAGACAATATGATACTATACATAAGAGATCCCCAAAATTCTTCCAGTGCATACTAGAAATGACTAATACCCTGGGTAAGGTGGCAGGTTACAAAAATCGCCTTACAAAAATCAGTAGCCTTTCCATATACCAATAACAAGCAATCAGAAAAAGATTCAAAGCAGCCCTACCATTCACAATAACCTTAAAAAATACTTAGGGATAAGCCTAACCAAAGACATTAAAGATCTCTACAATGAAAATTTCAAGTCTTAAAAGAAAGAGATAGAGGAAGACACTGGAAATGGAAAGACCTCCCATGCTTATGGGTTGGTAGAATTAATATTGTGAAAATGACCATCTTACCAAAAGCAACCTATAGATTCTGTGAAATGCCAACCAAAATACCCACAACATTCTTCACAGAGCTAGACAAAAACTATCCTAAAATTCATATGGAATTGCAACTTCAGTCACCTGATATTTATAAAGGTGCAAAGAACACACACTGGAAGAGACAGCATCTTTAATAAATGGTGCTGACAAAATTGGATCTCCACTTATAGAAGAATGAAATTGGACCTTATCTTTCACCATGCACAAGAGTCAACTCCAAATGAATCGAAGACCTCAACAGAAAACCTGAAACTCAAACTGCAAAAAGAAAACATAGGCAGTACACTCCAAGATAGAGACATAGGAAAGGACTTTCTAAATCAGACATCAGTTGCCCAGGAAATAAGGGAAATAATCAACAAGTGGAACCTCATTAAGCTACAAAGCTCTGTATAGCAAAAGAAACAATCAAGGAAATGAAAAGGAAGCCCACTGAGAAAATCTTCACATACCACACATCTGACAGAGGATTGATATCCAGAATAATAAAGAGGTCCACAATCAAAGAAACAAGAAAATAAACCACCCAATAAAAGGATGGGCTATGGATCTGAACAGTGTTCTCAAATGAAGAAATAGAAAAGAATATGAAACACTTGAAAAAGTGCTAAACAGGGGCTGGAGAGATGGCTCGGTGGTTAAGAGCACTGACTGCTCTTGCAGAGGAACTGGGTTCGATTCCCAGCACCCACATGGCGGCTATGAACCATCCTTAACTCCAGTTCCAGGAAAATCCAAAGCCCTCTTTTGACCTCCGCAGCACTGCACGACATGGGTGCATTCACATACATGCAGACAATACACTCATACACATAAAATAAAAATAATAAATAAAATATATTTTTAAAAAGTGCTCAACAACCTTAGTAATTAGAGAAATGCAGATCAAAACCACTTTAAGGTTCCATCTTACCCCAGTCAAGCTGGCTAAGATCAAGAGAACAAAAGGCACCAAATGCTGGCCAGAACGTGAAGAAAGGGGAACGCCCATTCACTGCTGGTGGGATAGCAAATTCATGCAACCACTATGGAAATGCAGTGTGTATAACTCTTAAAAAAAAAAAAAAACTAAAAATGAATCTACCATATGATTATACCACTCCTTGGCATATACTCAAAGGACTTGTCCTACTTACTATAGATACCTGAGTATCCATGTTTGTTGCTATTCTTTAACAATAGCTAATAAATGGAAACAACCCAAATGTTCCTCAATTGATGAATGAATAATGAAAATGTGATACATTTACACAGTGAAGTTCTACTTAGCAAATAAAAAAGATGAAATTTGCAGGTAAATAGATGGAACTAGAGACCATACTAAGTCACACTAAGCGAAGTAACACAAACTCAGAAAAGCAAGCGGCTATATTCTTCCTCATTTGAGAATTGTAGCACCAATCCCTTATATATGAGTATATATGCTGATGTAAAACGAGGAACCAGGAAAGTGGAAAGGAAACACAGAGGTAAAGGCAAAGAATAAAATCTCACATAGTGGATATTAGGGAACAGATGCTACCATGGGGATGTGGGGAAAGTGGGAGTTTTCAGCTGGGAGGGGGGAAGGAGGGGCATGCAAGGGACCGTGGGAGTGGGGAAGGATGGAACTAAGGAGAGGAAGGATAGGGGAGGTGGGTGCTATGGGGGGAGGATGGGGATAATGGTGGCACTTGGACTGGGGAGGGAGGAAAGAGGTTGGATGGAGAGAGAGGAGAGAAGAATAGAACATGTGTAGTGTTAGAAGACAGAAGGAAATGTGCTGGCTGGGAAACCCCTGAGAAACATATGTACAGTGTCTGAACACTAATTCATATAGACACACCTAGGGACTACATGACAAGGAGTACAGCGCCAGACAGTGGTTGGTCAGAGAAATCCAAGAGACTCCCTAAACAACAGAGGCTATTGCCAGAGCCCTGGGTTATCTTCAAGGACAATTTTGTCTCCCTCACCAATGCATTCCTTACTGTTTTGATAAATAATGCACCCTTTTTTGAGATAAAATGGTAATTTTTTTATTAGTATTATAAAGGTAGGTTGTTGAACTTGGTTATAATTAATCACACTGTATGATTTCAAGATCTTAATACTTATTTCACAATTAGGAGTGGTTGGAAAGTGGTTTGGGGTAGAAATAGGAACTTCACACCAAGGCCCACAACCAGCTGTGCTTCAAGTAAGTTGTACAATTAATTGGTACCTTCTTTAAGAAGGGCCTGTCTCATAAGAAACGAGAACTATTTAATTCTGTCCATACCACTAACCAATGATGGGAAATATGTACTATTGAATGAGCAACCAGATGACAATGGCAGAAGCCCAAGTGAAAACAGAGGCACTACATCTGAAGCACAACTCACTTAGGCCTCTGGCTGGGGTCAGAGCACACAGGAAGGAGAGCAACCTCCTAAAGGGGTTTTCATCTTCTCTGATGTATAGGCACACTGGCCTTGTCAGAATGCTGACAACCACTTGTAGAATAGTGCACTCTTTAAACCTTCTGAAGGAATGTACCAACTAGCGAGTCTTTTGGTTTTAATTGATTCATTCTATCATGTGGTTAACGATGAATTTTCTTTAGCTCTTCCTCCATAGTTTGTCTTAGCAGTTCTGGCATCTCTGTATCACATTGTGCAGCCATTGCTATTTACAGATTTCAAGTCAGCCTAAGGAGACATTGGAACTGGCCTGTGGAGTTTGCTAGGTTTCCAATTCTGTGCTACGGAAAATAACAGAAACTTTGTGTTATTGGAAAATAACAGACACACTCTCTTAACCACTTTTTCCTTCATTCTTTAATCCACTATCCTTAAGATCCACCCCCTGAGATTCGTTTCTTGTTTCCGTCGGTAAACATTGATAAATGAATACTGCAGGTACTTCACCAGGTGTTTCTTCATCCTTAGCAAGTTCAGCTATGCTAGGTCAAACCATGTTGTAACTATTTATTTCTTTACTGTACTACTGTTCTCTTGTTAAAAAGTACAACTGAAGCAATATATAAAAACATCTGCCTCTCTCCACATCACAACAATGGCTTAGGAACATGCTAATTATACAATTAATACACTATATGGCAACAATATCCAGACATAGACCAAAAATGATTCTGATGGCAATTGCATTGACTGTAGACTGGTTAGGAAATTTTGGACATTTTTATAATATTAAGTTTCCCAATCCATAAAAATGAGGTATTGTGCCTTTGTGTCTTGTTCAATATATAACATCAGTGTTTATAGTTTTTAGTATATATATATATATATGTATATATATCTTCTTCTAAGTTAAATGTGTACCTAAGTTTTGATGTTACTGTGAATGGGACTGATATCTTAATTTTTCAGATAGTTTATTGTTACTGTATAGGAATGTAACTGATATTGTGCTAATTTTGTAATCTTCAGTGTTACTGAGCTTGCACATTGTGAAGTAGGCCATCATTTGACAGTCTGGATCCTGGGCATCCAACCTTAGCTGCCCCTCTTAGTAGGGCAACACCCAGTCCCATTTCACCAGTTAATAGTCAGGTATTTCCTGATAAAAGGAGAGACCAGCAAGACCAGCTTGACCCAGTATTTTGCATAAGTTCTGTTATAGTAAGTCTGTCCTTGAAGCAACCTGTCCAGGGAAAGCTCCTATATATCATCTTGTGTGTGTGAAAGATGGGATATACATATGTTTTAAATTATGGGATTTATGGCACATACACGTCCAGATTGTCCAAAGTTATGAAATAGCCCATCTGCCAATCAGGGGAAGAACTGACTCTAACTGGAACCTGGGAATCAGTACATCCCTCCACTTAAAATTATATATTAAAAAAAAACCTATTTACAGCAACGATGACAGCATGCACAAGACCCATGTAAAATGAATCAGGCAAAACCAACATAGAACTGGAGAAATGGGCAGGAGAAACTGTTACTAGCTGATCACTCCTGGGTGAGGAAGAGTTGAACTTTAAGGAAGTGACACACTAGACAGGCTAAACAGGCTCTAGTGGATGAACTCACACCATTCACATTGAGGGATATCTGGGTACGCAAACTCGACTCAATAGGACTTAACATATAAGACAAAATGCAAGAAGTCCTGTGGGCAGGCTATGGGGGGATGCAGATAGGGAAGGGGGGGACAAATACGAAGATGCATTGTATGAAGTATACAAAAATTAATAAAAATACATTTAAAAACCTTAAAAAGGAAACAAAACAAAAGAAAAACTGAAAATAGAACTCAGGTTTGATGGGCCATGTTTCCTTTAGCTGGTTCCCATTCTGTGTAGTGCATTTTATGCTTTATTCTTTTAATAAATTTATACTTTCACACAGACTAATCCAAGTTTTATCCATTCCTTGTTAGGGACACAAAGACACCACAAGAGCCCCTCCAGGAATGATTAGATTGAAAATTTTTGGTGGAGTATTTTTCAGAGTATTATGATGTCTGTGAATAGAGAAAATTTTACTTTTTTAAATTTTCATTTTAAAATCTGTGTGTGTGTGTCTCTCTCTCTCTCTCTCTCTGTGTGTGTGTGTGTGTGTGTAGGAGCACATGTGGGGGTCAGAGATCTGCAGAAATTGCTTCTCTCTTT
>NW_008338108.1:1147632-1190305 GCF_000622305.1 Nannospalax galili
ACATGTATGTGCATTTTGAAGTATGTGAGGGCAGGAACACACATGTCATGGCCTCTGTGTGGTCAGAGGACAACTTCAGATGTCTGTCTTTGCCTTCCAGCTTATATGATACAAGATCTTGTGTTGGTTAATCACTGCTTGCTCTGGCTACCTGCCCACTCCCCCCCATAACCTTCCAGGATTATCCTGTCTCCACCTCCTATCTCATCATAGAAGCACTGGGATTATAGAGAAATGCTGCCCCACCCCAGGCTACATGGGCTCTAGGAATTCTAACTCAAGTCCTTATGCTTATACGGCAAGCACCTTACTACTGAGCCATCTCCCAGACAAGTTTTCTTTCCAATTTAGATGTTGTTTGGTGCTTTTCTTTGCCTAGTTTCTCTGGCTGGGCTTCTATTGCTGCACTGGATAGTGGTGACAATTCGGCACTTTTGTCTTGTTCCTGATCTTAGAGAAAAAGCATTCGCTACTGAATATGAATGCTGAGATATATTCCTTTATATCTAATTTGTTCAGCATTTTTATTAGTTAAAGGAATTAATTGACCTGATGTTTTCACTGTTGAAAATGAATGTTTGAAGAAAATTCCTTCTATACTTAATTTGCCAGAGGTTTTCATTATGAAAGTGTGTTGAATATTAAAAACGGTTTTTCCATACCTATTGCAATGGTTGTATGATTTTATCTTTCATTCTGTAATGTGGTGCATCACATTTATTGGTTTGCCTATATTGAATCATCCTTGCATCTCAAGAATAAATTGTAGTTGATAATGGTGGGTGATCCTTTTAATGGACAACTAATTCAGCTTGCTGGCATTTCTTTCAGGATATTTGAGTCTTTTATCACCAGGGATACTGGCCTGTAACTTTCTTTCTCTTTTCTTTTTGTAGTGCTCTTCTTTGGCTTTAGAATTAAGGAAATAATGTCTTTCTAAAATAAGTTTGGAAAAGTTTCTACATCTTCAATTTTAGAGGGTTTTTGAAGGATTAGTAACTGTTCTTTAAATGTTTGATAAAATTCAATATTGAAGCCATGTAGTCCTGGGCTTTTCTCTCTTGGGAGTTGCTTGATTCCTGACTCAGTGTCTTTACTAGTTATGTTTCTGCTTCTGCTTGGTCCAGCCTTTATAGGTGGTATTTGCAGCGGCTTATCACTTTCCTCTGTTCACACTGTTCCTGTATAATATGTATAATAGTCTCTTATGATCCTCTGTGTTTTTGTGGTCTGGATTGTAATGGATATTTCTTTCATAATTTTTATTGTCTTGATTTTATTTTAGTTTGCATAGTTAAAACTTCATTAAGTTTGTTTATACTTTTAAAAGCCATTTTAGTCTTACTGATATTGTCTATTTTTATTTTCTACTTCATTCGTTTCTACTGTAACCTTTATTATTTCCTACCTTCTATGCTTCAACGTTTCTGAGATTAGCTTGTTATTCTTTTCTAGTTATTGGAGGTATAAATGTAGATTATCTGAAAGCTTTCTTTTTGCATAATGTAGGAAGAAAATTGTTACAAATGTTCTTCTTATATTATTTCTGTAACTCATATATTTTGGCTATGTTGTAATTGTATTTTTATTTTCCAATGTATTTTTTTTATTTCTCACTTACTTTTTTATCCATTGTTGTTTTGGGGAGTATATTGTTTCCACATATTTGCAAATTTTATACTTTTTTTCTTTTTCTTGATTACTAGTTACATATCATTTACCTAGAAACGATAGCAGACTACTGTTCTGATATTCTAAATTTGTTAAGGCTCATTTAGTAGCCCAACATTTGACCTACAGAATGTTCTTTGTTTTGATATATATATGTGTGTGTGTGTGTGTGTGTGTGTGTGTGTGTGTGTGTACCCATGCATGTGTGTGTGTGCATGTGTGTTTTAAATTCACTTGTTTTAAAATATAGACCAAACTTGGTAATCCTGTACATAACTAGTTTGTTGTTTTCTAGTTTTTTTAAAAACAAACATTTATTTATTGTGTATGTGTGTGAAAGTCAGAGGACAACTTGCTGGAATCTGTTCCCTTCTTCTACCATGTGGGTCCCAGGGATCAAAGGAAGATCATGAAGACTGGTGGCAAGCACCTTCCAACTGAGCCGTCTTGCTGGGAGCTTTTTAGTTCTTTCAGCTCTGCTGCTGCTTGCTTTATATGTGTAGTTACTCCGATGTAGATCTTATATGTAGTAATTCTTGTATCTTCTTCATTAATTGACTCCTTTTAATTTTATGACTATTTTCATCTCTGTTGAATATCCCTCATGTCCTTAGAGTTCCCTTAATCAGACAGAGAAGAGCCACTTCTTTCTTCTGTTTTCTTTTCCTATCACTTTGATTCCAGACCATTTGTGTCCTTAGAGCTATAGAGCTTTCATAGAAACCATATATTATTGTCTCTCCACTTTATGTTGTCATGTCACAAGTTACATTTTAGTTTTATATGTTAATAAATTTTTAGAGTTATAGTTTTGTATATTTTAGTATTGCTTTTAAATTTTTGTCCTTTAAGATTAATAACATAATGAAGTATTTTTTGTAGTAACATTATAGTTCTTAAGTATTTTCAATTTTGTTTGATTTGTTCTTTGACTGATCATGAGAGCATATCCCGGCAAATCCATTATAAATTGAAAATATTATAGGGGAAAGTACAGTTAGGGCTGGAGAGATGGTTCAGTGGGACAGGGCACCTGCATTCAAGCTTGAGAACCTGAGTTTTATCCCTGAAACCCACATGGTTGGAAGCAGCTTCTTTGTCTGTGGGATGTGATACTCACTGTATTGCCTTCATGCTGTGAGAAATTTCAGACTAAAAGGGTGAGTTGGCACCAATTTGTGCTGCCTTGAGGGTAAGAGGATGAAGGACCTTAAATTGTCCTTTCCATCATCAAGAATGTTTCTTGGATTTTGTTTCCTCTGAGTGGGGTGGTGTGCTAGATATGCCTAGACTCCTAAGAAAATACAAACATGTTCTCTTTTACTGGTGGTTGTCAAATGGGTATTTTGGAGAGGCTAGCAAAAGCTTCTGTTCTGCCATGTTCCTGACATCACTCCCAAACAAATGTGCCTTATAATTGATCATTTTACTTCCCCACGTCAGCTTCTAAATTGATAATTTGTACGTGATAAGTATTTATTGATGCTTGTGTACTTGAATTGTATTCCACAAGCAAAATCTTATTCATAATGATAGAAGTAGTGTAGCCCCACTTTTAAATCATTATCATTAACTAATATTAAATATAGCTATTCCTTCTTTCTGTTTACTGGTTCCACTTCTTTGACATTCAATATCAGTGTTCTTGGGATTCAGCTACTCTTCAGGATAAGCAGCACAGTATAAAGTGCTGGATCTGATCCCCCAGTTCAGCGACATCAGCATCACCCAGATATGAGAAACTACAAATGCAAACTGGGGGTACAAGCTGAGATCTACAGAGTCACAAACAGATGGCATCATAAATCAATGTCTTAATAATGCCTCCTTATGATTTGAATAATCACTAATATTCAAGGACGCTTACTGTAAAATAAGAAACAAATTTTGATGAAAAAAACCCTGAATTTTAGTCTCAGTTTATATCTGGATTTGTGAATTTGTAGAAATTATTTAATGTTTTCACATATCTATTTCTTTCTTTGTAAAATGAAGACTAATAATACCTATTTCTCGCTTTCCTATAAAGGTTTTCTAGACAATTTTTACTAGGACTATGACACATAGAGAGCACTTAGCAAGCTCTAGTCACTGTGGACTGTCTCATTATGAGAGGTGTTGCCTACACAGCCCTTCACAAATGTCTCCAATATACAAAATGCCTGGCTGATACCTCACAAGACTAAGACAAAACAATTCCAGGCTGAGATCTAGAAAAAATAATTATTATGGCCTTCTTATATGTAAATAGTACCTCTGATGTGTTTAGCTCTTTGCAATTAGAGAAGCTGGTACAGTCTGCTAAGTACGGTAAAAAATCCTTTGTCACAGCCCATCAGTGATTAGCCCTACTAGATTTTGATAGTGCTCAAATTGGGCATTCAGTGCATATCAACTAGTCCCTAGGAAATCTAGATTGTTCAATAAAGTTGAACAATCTAAGGGTGGGGTGTAGATTAGCAGGATTCTTGCCTAATGAGGCTCTGGGTCTGATCCTCAGCACTATCAAAAACCAAGTAATCATAGTAACAATTTTTATGCCAAAATGGATGGGGGAAATTTCACAAGGTCCCACCTCTAGATGAAGAACTACAGGGAATCAGTGGTTGCTGAGAGAGGGGGAATCAATTTTATCTGGGGATGAGCTCCTTGATTCACTACATAATCCCAACTGTTCAGTCCTAAACACATTTACATGCAAGCAACACTGAATGGACTCAGTAGGTTGTATAGCTGTAAATGTGCATGCATATACATATACATGAGTATATATGTAACAATAATAATTAAAGAACAGGTCATGATATTGAGAGGGAGTGGGTGGGATGGAGGAGAAGGAGCAGAAGGAGGAGTGGAAATGATGTAAATACAGTACTTGGGTATGAAATTTAAAAAGAAACATTTTTAAATGAGCATTCCTTAAGAAGAATATCTGGGTTTCATTAGAGTGACTAGTAAGAAAACTGAAGACAAGTGAATACTTGTCTCCTACTTGGCTCCTCTGTTAGCAAACAAATCTCATGTGTACTGTGCTATGCAAGTGACAAAACAAGGTAAAAATAATCAGTTGCTTTGGAAAGGGCCGCTTATTGACAGACCTATTGGACTATCATACTGTACAAAGCTAAACTTTCTGTAAGGCTTTAATTACCTGTTAATGGTTACTTGGAAGTTGGGATCCCCTCTACTCAGAGTCTCCTGGACGTTGGGTTCCCCTCTATTCAAAGGCTTCCATTGCACAGTTCTGTATAAAAACCTTAATCCCCTGAAACACCAGCCCCCAGCAGCAGCAAGGTAATGAGATCAATCCATTCCCTTTGCACTTTAACCTATTTGAGCAAAACCAAGGCTTAGCAAAGAGAACATGTCTTTAAATTTAATTCATATTTCTGTATTTCAGACTTTATTTTCATCAATAAAATAAATGTTTAAATATAAATCCATTTAGAGGGGTGTAAGCAATGAAACTTTGACTTACTAGCCTCTAGATAATGGTAGGTTCCTGCCAGTGAATGTACTCATAATAAAAGCAAGAGAAATTGAAATGGCAGCTGTTGCCCTTTTCTCATTGAAAAGTTATACTCTAACCTACATGTCCAGTAGTCTTACACACATAAACCTAGTTTTTTACATGTTTACAATATTTTTCTTAGAGTTTGTGAATAATATTGTAATTATGTAGAGTTTGAGTTATAGGTTTGCATTTGCTGAACGGAAGATACTGTCTACACTTAATGACTTTTTAAGGAGTTTCCTAATGAGCAGTGATGTTCCTATGTTGGGAGCCATGAGCACCACATGTATCAAAGTGCTAGCTATTAAAATAGGTTCCTTTAATTAAATTATCTTTAAAGGAGCCATTTAACTTTACCAAGTAAATGTATTCCAGTGATACAGGGGAGGAGCCAAATACATTGCAGTAGGTAAAGAAGCGTCTAGAGAGCTCAGTTAGATTTCACATTTTCTTCCTCTTCTTTCCTCCATCACTTGATTCATTTTCTTCCAAGTTGATGGCAATAGAGTTCTTTCATCATCATGTTGACCTTGGCTTTTGCTCAATGTCCTACTATGTCTTGGGCATTTTGACTTCACCAGTGACCCAGGTTTCTCAATTATCATAACTTTGCAGGTGTGCATCAAAATTCCATATGAAGGACTAAATATTTTTAATCAATTCTTTATGCTTCTGGTTTAAAAACTGTGCAAATTAAAGTTAAACTCATGTCAAGGATAAAAACACAATGAAAGTGAAAAGTCTAAATAAACAGAACCAATAATAAAGGCAAGTGAAATTCACATGCTATATAGTCTACCATCTCTACATGTGTCCATGAGTAATTTCTCCTAGAACACATGGCATTTACCACTACAACATTTAGTGGATATAACTGAAAAATGATTTCAGATCTTGTTTGACTTCTTAGTTGGTGGCTGGTACATGCACTGTCACTGTAGTTCAAAGAATGACTATGTATGGCTAGGAAGCCTCTAACCAAGTTCCATTGTTTTGTGGACTGCTACATGTCTATATTGATCTCTATCTACCAAACTGAAATAATGTTGGCATATGCTTTCTACAAGACATCCCCGCTAAAATAATATTGAAGCTGGAAAGCCTAACTCTGTAGTGTCTATGTCAGCTGTACTCTTGTGGCCTCACTTCCAATGGAGAGACATGCTAGCAACCACTCTTTAAGAAGACTTTAAAAAAAATCACTGAGACAAATTAGTGCTGCCCATATACTCATGGGTTTTGGCATTATCCACTAGAGCCTGGGGATGGGATGTGTTAGGAGGACAGTAAGAAGTTGATATGACTAAAATACATTGATATCTCTATGAAATTTTCAAAGAATAAATAAAAATGTTATGTATAAAAAGATATCTTTTTCCTCTAATATTTTCAACATTTTATAAGTTTTCTTAAAAAAAAACTAAAGACTCCCTTGATTACTCTTACCCTAGAAACAGAGGCATTATATTGGTTATTTTGTCTTAATAAATCATGGATAGAAATGTTATTCATATAGACACTGGGTTTTCTGAGTTATATTAAATTATAAAGTTCTACTCCTGTCTTCTCTATATTAGTATGTGAAGCCAAAGCATGTTTTTGTTTGTTCATTTTCTAATGTTAGAAACTAATATTATTGGTCTATATACAGTGCATCAGGCCTTATATTTTAAATAGGTTCAAAAAAATGAAATTATCATTATCAGCCTGTTTCAGGGATCATGATCATCCCCATTTTCCAAATGTGTAAGTTTAGGCTTTAAAGATAAGATGATTTTTGCCTTCTAAAATGACTGGAGGAGAATAGTCCCCTATAATTCTCCTCAACGATGGACCCCGTGTGTTGCACTACCAACATACCAAACAAGATGTTCCTGCTGGTGCAATAGTGGAGCATCCAGTGTATGTACAACCAGCAAACTTTCAATTGGATATAATGCCTGCTCCTAGGGGTGGAACACACATCTGGTACTGTAGACCAGGCCAACCACCTGTGGCTGGGGGCCCCAGTGGGAAGTCACTGCAAAATTGCTTTGTTAGATGAAAATGATGCACCTGCTAAAGTATTGACCAAGCGTCTGTGTTTAAACCCAGCGGTTATTATAGCAGTCACTGTTTAGATGTTCTTGTTTCTTGCTGTGTATGTTTTTATAGTAGATGGAATCCCACTGGAACTGGCCAACAGCCTATGGAAAACAGATGATACAGAGACCCAAAAGTTTAGTGCCTTGCCACAATAGGAGGAAGATCATCCCACACCTACCACCCCCTCCAAGGCTCAGGGACTTTTGTGGAAGAGGTTGGCAGAAAGAATGTAAGAGGCAGAGGAAGGGGGTGGAGTGTTAACTCGAAATGTCCTCTGACGATTATAATGGCAAGCTATAGTGACACCTCCTTCTCATGCTCATCAAGGAGTCAAGGGGAGAGTCAGTTACCCCTCCCACTCAGTCAGTCGACCTTAGTTTCATGTGGAGAGAAGGTCAAAGGATATATAAGCAGAGAACACCAAAAGACAACTCTTTCATCATTTTGTGTGACTATCCAGAAGTCAGAGGATCTGTATTTGAGTGTGGACTTAAATATATAATCATTATGGCACAGCTGTAAATGTGGGGCACTCACTCTTCTGTAAATAAATCTCTATGCTATGCTCTGTTAAAAAATATTAATAGGGACTGCAGAGATGGCTCAGTGGTTAAGAACGCTGGTTGTTCTTGCAGAAGACCTGGGTTTGAATCCCAGCACCCACATGGCAGCTAACAATTGTCCATAACTCCATTCCCAGGGGATCTGACAGCCTCCTCTGACCTCTACGGGCATTACATGACACGGGTGCACTTATCTACATGCAGGCAATACTTGCATGCACATGAAATAAAAATAAACAAAATAATAATAATAATAATAATAATAATAATAAAATAAAGATAAGATGATTTACACAAGACCATATTGGTAGTGGTTCCTGCTTTGGGACAGGAGAGGGGCCAGAATGGAACCTAAAGTGTTAGGGAAAGAGTGAGAATCAGTTATAGGGAGGCAGGGAGCTTTTGGGGGGTAAGATCTCAGCTGAGCTGTCAAGTACCTGGTACATTTGCCACTTCCCTAGCAGGCCTCATCAAGAAATTACAAATCCAAACATAATTTCTGAAAGAATAGCAAGATAATGATGGTAAAATATTAAAATTAAAATATGGTGTCTCCTCTCTTGGCCTTCAGAAAAGAAAGGCTCATTAAAAAGAGGTAAGTGAATGAAAATTCATGAAGTCATAAACCTTTAACACTGGCATTATTAGTACTAAGTACAGAATATGGGGTACATCAAAACTACTTAGGACTCCAAAGTCTATTTCCTCCCACTTCTGAAAATCGTGGTCTTTCAATAGAAGCAATAGGAATTATATAAGGGAACTGCATATCAACAGCCACTTTGCAAAAGGAAGGCTTTTGTTAGGATAAGAAAAATCCTTATATAAGTGTACCATTGAAGAAGTCTAGCACCCACCTTTTAGGTGATCCATGTTACTGCAGGCTTTTATAATTGGTAGCCATTAAGCTTTTTGTTTGTTTATTTGTTTTTGACAGGGTCTCCCTAATCCAGTCTGCCTGGAACTCACTATGTAGACCAGGCTGGCCTTGATTTCACAGAGATCTGCCTGACTCTGCCTCCAGAGAATTGGAATGAAAGGCTTGTGCCATCCCCAGCTGCCATTAAGCTTTTAATCAAATGATTTGACCTGCAAAATGAGTCATGCTGGTGTATTATCATTAGTGTTTTAACAATTTTTTTTTAGGATGTGCAGGAAATTTTTCTCCCTAGGCTGTTAATAAGCTTTGTCTAAAGCAATGCTTAATCTTAGCCATATGAGTCTCAGCCCTGAACAGTGAACACCTGCTGGTCAGTCTCCCAGAGAAGTTAGACTATGGTCCTCTGTTTGGAGTTGAGACTGAATCCTAAGCACCAGACAACCCTGCTGGTTTAATTTAATGGGATATTTCTCCATTAATTCTGTGTTAAAATTTCTTCTGAGGAAAGAAAAGCAAATTTACCACTGGGTCTGCACGTTTCCCATTACCTTTAATAAAACATATTCTACAGAGCAGAGTGACATTTTTAAAGAACAGGCCTTTCAGCAGCCTGTCTCCCTGCCATTGAGCACAAGTGAAGTCTTCCAGGTCACAAAGGGAGATGCTGTGGAAGCAGATTAATATGTAAACCAACCTAGGTGCCTTCATTGAATGAATTCTAAGGCATACTTTGTAAATTCATTTCATTTTGAGAGCAATTGTGCAAGGAAATTAATTTGTATTCATAAGCCTTTCCTTTCCCTCTTTAGAAAATGACAGGATTTGTTCTTGAAAAGTTTGTTTTTAACAATGTGGTACATTTATTCTGTGGAATAAATATTTGTAACCAGAACCTGATACAGAAAATTATTGATAGGAAAAAAATGTATTTCTCAAACATAAATAGAGTGTCCTAGTTCCCTTGCAGTGCTTGCCCCAGAAATGCAATGGATATGCACTGTTGTGTATTTTATATTTTGAAGGAATCCATTAAAATTCATTTGCTTATTTTAAAATGATAGTCACAAGTGTACTCTTCATTTCTGAATCATTTCTGCCACTAAAAGCACTAACATCTAGTAATTGTCTCATCTTTTGCCCAAAGCACTTTTCTACATCAGTGTGAGACACTATCACAAACTCGGGGCTTAACCTCCTGAACACAGCACTGAGTCAGCCTGATGTGCTTTTAGAAGCTTCTATTGTGTACTGCCCCAATAAATGAAGTGTCTTTCCCTCTGAGTGACAAAACATTATCTTAAAAGTATAAACATTCAGGCCATCATTTCAAATAGAGGTATAACTGTCATAAGTACCCTTCATATTCCTGGGTGTGGTGGTTTGAATGAAAATGTTCCCCGTAGGCTCCAAGTATTTGGACATTCTGTCCCCAGATGGTGGCACTGTTTTGGGAGGTTTTAGGTGTGGCTATCCTGGAGGAAGCACATCACTGGGGGTGGGCTTAGAGAGTTCTTAAGCCTTATCAGATCGCCAGTCGCTCTCTTGTTTCCTGTGCCTGCTAGAAGATGTAGAGCTTAGATTCCACTTCTCTTCTCCAGCCACCTCTGCCACCATGCCTCCCCGCCAAGACGGACTGTGATTCTCCTGGAACCGTAAGCTCAAATAAATTCTTCCTTCTATAGATTCCTTGGGTCAGTGTATCTATCACAGCAACAGAAAAGTGACTAATACACTGGGCTTTAGCCTAGTGGACTGCCAGGAAGAAGTATGGGCTTCATGGGTCAACCTCCAGCTGCTGGTGACTCCCTAACACCCTACCTACATTTATTCTGCTCTGAAGAGTTCAATTTTAAATATCCCCATGAATCATGCATTTTCTTTGTTTTAAACATAAATAAAGATCTTTCTGATTAGTCAAGGCAGGTAAAGGATGCTTTTTAATACATAATGGACACACAAGCTTTGTTGGTGCAATAACTGAAATTATTAGTTGTTCTATCCTATAGAGTCTGGTTATATTTCTACAGATATCAAAATAATCCACTGACTAGAAAAACTTGTAGCACTATGGTGAAATAAATAAAATACATGTGGCAGTATTTGGAATTGGTGTTTGTTATTTATCTTCCCTACATGGAAGAGGGAGATTAGTACTAAATGATAGTATTTAAGATGATGAAAACTCCTAAGAACGATATTAAATATCAGCCTCTTTGTAAGAAAGCTCTCACATGAATGGTGCCAAGCGGAATCATTTGCAAATTTGCCTTAACCTATCTCTTAGCTAAATGAAGATAAACTTATTCCATTGTTCCCTGCAAATAAATCCCTGTAGGTCCTGTCCAAGTAATGACCTGTGGGTGAAATATTCTCCTCTTTCTGCCAACTTCTCTCACTTGAATCTCACAAGAGTTATAGGCCTCCAGCCCCAGTGGCACAGGGGGTGGGGTTAATATAGACTCTAGCTAAATAAAGAGCAAAAACAAGCAAACAAACAAAAAACCCTCCTTATGTATTTTTTAAATGATAAGACAATTTAGACAAAGCATTTAACTAAAACATACTCTTTGCAGTATTTAGATCACTTCATGAACATTGCACCGAGCTGCACTTCCCTGTGCACTGCTGTACTGGCCTGACTGATGTGAGCACTCTTCCCTAGAACAGTCTTTGCTCCTTTGTGTAATGTGTACGCATGGGATGGATGAATTTCACTTGTATTATAATCTTTGTTTTGATCAAATATTAGTCCTTTTCTATAATAACCATCCATTTCTTCAACTATAAAGAATTTTAAGAAGAAAATTAAAAAGAAAAAGAACAGATATATAAAGAAGTATAAATTACTTCCTTTAGAAGATTTTTTTTTTCTGAAACAGAACTGTTTATCTCACAATGCATCTTTTAAAATATTTGACTTCTTTGTTTATTTTTTTGTGGCTATGTTGCCCAAGCATGCTTCAGACTTGTGATTCTGGCATTGCTGGGATTAAAAGCATGCTCCGCCAAGCACTGCTAATATATCTTTTTACAAATATGTTACAAAGTGTTTTTATAGCTACAGCATCACAGGATAATTATTAACTTTATTTATGATTCCAAGTTTATAACTATCATTGAACCAGTTGGCCAGAGGAATCACATCTAGCATGAAGGCTGGAAGCCTTGGTGTAGATGCTGAGTGGGGTTGATAGTAACTCTGATGACATCACCCAAATTAAAGAGAAATTCTATCAGCATAGCTCACTTCTTTGCTTCTCATTTGCAGAATGAAAAGAAAATGTTGTTAATTTAATTTTCCTAATGTCAAAATTAGTCCTGCATGATTACAAAATGTACTGTTTGAATTTTACAACTGTCTAGTAAAGATTAATAGAAATTTCAAATGATTTGTGAAAAATTATAGACTTTACTCTTGAAATTGTTTTTTAAAAAATTATCCCCCTCATCACATAAGCAACATCTAATCTACAAGTATGCACTGCATAATGCACCTACAAGTTTATAATGAATGCATGGAAAAATGGCTAAAAATATTCAGTAGAGTTTGTATGTATGGTTGTCTACTTGAAGAAAGCAATATATACATATACCTTATATATATATTTCTTTAAATTAAAAAAAAACTTATTTTTATGTGTATGAATGAATTGCTTGAATGTATGTAAGTGCGCCTGTGTCATGCAATACGGAGGTCTGAAGAGGGCATCTGATCCCCTGGAACTGGAGTTACAGACAGTTGTTAGCCACCATGTGAGTGCTGGGAACTAAATCTTGGTCCACTACAAGAGCCAACAATACTTTTAACTGATGAGCCATCTCTCCAGCCCCTAAATTTTGTTTTAGCGGGAACAAATTTTATACAGAGGAACAAAGTTAATTTATATCAGAACAAATTTTCCATAATTACATTTTTTATTTTGAGAATTTCATGTATGAGTACTATTATATTTTGATCATTTCCACCCCTCCTTCTGTCCCTGCAGCTCCTCCATTGTCTCACCTTCTCTCAATTTCCTGACCTCTTCTTTAATTGTTATTGTTTTACATGCACACAGACACACGCATACACATACACACGCACATAGTGTTGCTTATATGTACAAGTATTTAGGGTTGACTATTTGGAACTGAAAAACAACCTATCAGGAAGTTTGCTCCTGGAGGAAACTTATTCTCCCTTGCTCAGCACCCATTGATTGCCTATAGCTATTCATCTAGAAGTGTGACCTTATGAAATTTCCCCCACCCACAAGGATTATTTTAAAAGCAGAAAATTTTCATTTTAATTAAGCCTAGTTTGTCAGTTCCTTCCCTCATGAGTAGTGCTTTTGATGTTGTATCTAAAATTTCATTAACAGCTCAAAGGACAGCTAGGTCTTTCTCTTGTTCTACCTGCAATTGCTACTAGAAATTTTTGGGAAGATCCTGGCAGAATTGCCAAATATTCCTGGAAATATCAGGGCTCCCTCTTGAGATTCTTAGTCTCATTAATAAATTAATTTAATAATAGACTCAAAAGGAAGCCTGAGGACTATTTTATTAAAGCTTAAAAGAAAAACTTCACAGCACACAAGCTGTAAATCTTGGCAGCTGCCTGGAGGAGGGTGAGAGAGAAGAGAAAGCTAAAAAGTCATGGTATTTGAATTAGGCATGCAGGTCAGCCATTTGGTAGAGAAACAGGAACAGCAAAAGAACAGGAGGGGAAGCTTCAAAGAGAGAGTAAGGAGGGCCAAAATGTTAGGGAAAACATTCTTAGAAATAAAAACAAAACTAGGAAATGTTTCTCTTTTCTGAATCATTCAGAAAGCAGGCAGACATAAAGTTGACTGTCTGCAGCTCTATAAGTGGCTGCACTAGGGGTGGGAATTCTGCGAAAGAAAAGTAAATTATCTCATTAAAGGGATAATTATACCTTCTATATTTTATTTCTCTTATATTTAGTGTATTTTAAGGTGGATCCACCTTCCTGATGAGTGATCCTTTAACCAGATGATTGACCTGCCCACTGGAATGTCCAGGCCAGAGATCCCACTTCTCTTGACCAGAAAGAACTGGTTCTCAGATAATAGTTTTCTGAAACACTAGGAGTTTGACAGTTTTGCATTTTCTCTTTAGAACTTTAAAAAAATTTATTTAGTTTTTTAATTTTTTGTGTATGCATGTACTGCCTGCATGTAGGTAAGTGCACGCATGTCGTGCAATGCCCACAGAGGTCAGAAGAGGCTGTCGGATCCCCTGGGACTGGGGTTACGGACAGTTGTTAGCTGCCATGTGGGTGCTAGAATTCAAACCCAGGTCTTCCACAAGAACAACCAGTGTTCTTAGCCACTGAGCCATCTCTCCATGCCCTCTTTAGGACTTTTAAATATTTTTTGAAGTTAATTTTTGTGAAAGGTGTGAGGTCTCACTCTGGAGTTTTTGTTTTACATGTGAGCATTCATTTCCTGAAATCTCCCTCCATTGTGTTGCTTTTGTTATGTTTTAAAAACATTAGTTGTCTATACTGATATCTGTATTCTGATACTGATACTGATACTGTATTCTGTTCCATTTACCTACGTGGCTTTTCTTTCACGAGTATCACATCGTCTATTTTACTGTATCATTGCAGAAAGTCTTGGAGTCAGGCAGTGTCATTCTTCTAACTTTGTTCTTCTCCATTGGTAATGTATAAGCAATTCATTATAATCTGAGTACTTTACTCTCCAGGTAAGTATCAGAATCAATTTTTTTGATATCTGCTATGAGTTGAGTGATTTTCCACAAAGGTCTATGTTTTGTAGACTTGGTTTACTGAGTAGTATCATTGAATCATTTAGAGGCACTGCAGACCTTTAGGAGAGAGGTTCCTTAGGGCACTGAAATACAGCATTACAGGCCTTTTAAAACACAGTGAGACATTATTTATGCCACAATAATTAACTATATGAAATTATTTTCTTTTATTAAATTTTATTTTATTTTTTGATTATTTGTGATTTTTAAAAAATATAATTTGATAGCATTTAGATACCCTCTGCAATCTGCACCCCCACTGTCCCTCACCCAATGTAATGTACTTGCATATATACATATATATATATATATATATAATGCGTGTATAGTATGGTCTATAGAGTCTGATTAGTGTCCCCAAATGTTCTTCAGTGTGGGTCCATTCACGGAGCCCACAAAGAGTCCCATAACCTTTAAGATACTGCCTTTCCCCCTCCCAGCAGCCATCAATTGCCAAGAGTTCCTTAGGTTGGGTTAGGATTTCTTACCCATTTACCCATGTCTATGCTGGAATTTTATCTGATTTGAGCTTGCATAAGATTTGTGCATGCTGTTACCACTGCTGTGAGTTAATATGTGTAACTGCTCAACCATCTGGGGAAGTCTGTTCCCTTGTGGTCTTCCACCACCTCTGGCTGTTACAATATTTCTGCTTCCTCTTCTGCAAAGATTCTTGAGCTTTTGGAGGCAGGAGTTTGAAATAGGTGTCCTATTCAGGTATGAGCACTCTGCAGCATTTCATTCTCTGCACATCTCTGCAGTCAATTGTGGGTTTCTGTGTTAATCACCATCTGCTGCATAACAAAACTTCTCTGGTGAGAATTGAAAGATGCATTCATTCTATGTGTAGAAGTTGCTTTGAAGAAGTCTCACATATGGTTAAGCATCTCACAGACACTTATTCTCTATGTTTGACCAGTTATGGAACTCTGTAATAGTCTCCATTCTTGAAAAAAGAAGCTTCTCTGATAAGGGGTGAAATGTACACTTGTTTGTAAATATGAGGCTGAATCTTTAGAATGGAGTAAGAATTATGTTGATTTAGGTGTGTAGCAAAAGTAGATTTTTCTCTGTCATGTATGATCTCTCCAGCCATGTGTATTTGACTATGTTTACAGTACCACACATTAGTTATCTCCCACAGAGCAGGGCTAATTCCAAGTAGACAGCTATTAATTACCACCAAGATAAGAGTGCCACTACTGTACCAATAGTGATAGTATGCTGGGCCAGTTGTTGTTTATTAGAATTTACAGCAGGGTAGGACCATTGATTGATTTTCTCCCTTGGCAGCTTGTATCATATCCTCTGATACCATGAGAGCTAGTCTTCAGAAAGGAGGCTTCCAGGTCAATTTCATATTGATTGCTCCAAGTCCCGTGTGGGAAGTATGGCCTGTCTACAGGACTAGGGTCTTACCTTCAAGTTCTTGGTGGTAATCAAGAGCTGTGGCAATAGCCTGTGCTATTTTGAAATTTTCTTGGACTACTTTGACTAACAGCTTGAAAGGACATTTCTCCTGCCTGACATGTATTTTTTATTACATAGCCTTCAACTATACACATGATTTTGTATATTTATTGTCTGTATATTTTTTCACTAGGACCATGAACAAATACATTTCCCTCTAATTCTTCATACCATCTAAGAATTATTTAGCTCTCCTCTCACTCCCCCTCTATAACACTCCCTACTCCCTCCCCAGTTAAAATATCTCATTTTCCCCCATCTCCTCTTTAATAACACCTGTCTCTTACTAGCCCTCTCTTAAGCTCCTTCTTCCCCTCTATTCCCATGGTTCCTTTCCATTTTCCTGACTGCTGCAGTCACCTCAGGATATATAATCATATCTAGGAATCATGCTTTGTAAGTCACCCTTTCCCGGACATCATATAAGCCATGCTAAAACCCAAATAGAAGGTATTCTGTTGGTTTGTCAGCCCTGAGACCTCAGAGGGCATGGGCATGGGTCTCCCAAGAAGGGGGAGGAGAAAATATAGGGAAACAATTGGCATAGTGTGACTAGATACATGAACTGCAGGAGTCCAGGAAAAACATGGGAATGTGGGTCTTGGAATGCATCACAGTTCCAGCAGCATCCAGTGAGCCAGTCAAAAGAAGCTGGGTTCAAATTCCTAAATCCAGAAAGGCAGAGATAGGTGCCACAAAGTGTCCTGTGAGGTAACACAACCCATCTGGGAGAAGCTGGCAAGAACCCAGGGGCGAAGGTGGCCAAACCCCATAGGCTTAATGAGGTTAGCTGCAATCACATGGGTTGTACAATGGATCATAAAATGTGTAATTAAAAAGATGCAGGCCACACAGATGAGGACAGACTCAAAGGGGAAAATCCCTGGGCCACAGCCATCCTGTAAATGTGGGAAAATAGCTCAGTTGCTTGAAAAATGGGGTCTGCCACATGTGTCTGAAAACTCATTAAGAATTATAGAGAGCCTAGAAAAAATTTTACAAGCCTTGGACACAAGAGGGGAATCCAGAGAGGAAGTCTGGCCACTTGTGTACATAATTGAAAATTCATCCATTGCTAAGGCAATAGCCTCAGGGGAGGCTGAAAGGGCTAAGGAATTACTGGAAAATTCAGTTTCAGCCTCAGAGTTTGAAAGAGAAAAATGGGAGATTTTAACTTGCATAAGGTTAGGGGACCAGGAGTTAAAGGACCCAGGTGAAAAGATAGCTAGTAATGAGAAACAAAACAAAACAAAAGAAAACAAACCTAGAAATAAAAGTAGCTAAAGCTGCCCCTCAGATTCAACTTTTGATACAAAAAGTTAACAGTACCATAGTTAGGAGAAAATATTTCACACTGGAGCTGTTGGGACTAGGCAAGAGCCTCTCATCACGTGTCTCATGAGGATATGGGACATGGGAGCAAATAATGTCAGCTTAAGTCCTTCAGAAGCATCACAGCTGAGTTATATAACCACCCATCCATCCTAGAGACATAGGCTGTTTAACATAGGCCAATACAGGAGGGAGCAGTCTCTTATGGAATGTCTTGTGCAAGGCATTAAAGATATGTGGTCATCACCAGTGGAGACTCCCATGATTAGCAGAGGCTGGAGGACCACAGGAGAGGGACAGGCATTACTGAGAGAACTAGGTATAAGAAAAGCAAGATATGATGCCAAGTTCACTGGGGCAGATAGGGCTATGTTCACCAGAGATATAAAGGAAAGCTTAATTCAACTGGGACCTTGAGAATGGTATGGAGCCTTAATGCTTTTGGTAAGTCCTTTAATGGGACAGGATCTTTATAAAGTGAGGGAAGCTTTGGCAGATCTAAGTGACTCAAACCAGCATGTAAAACATGTCTATAGAATAACAAAACAACCTACAAGAGATAAAAAAGACTAGACAGAAGAAATACTACGTTTGGGTTACTCAAAGACAAATGTGGCAAGATTTATGTCAAGCCCAAGTTCCTAAAGAAAAAATTGATAGAAAACCAAATTTGGTACTAGGGAATTTCTGGAAGGCTTTTAAACCTGAAGACAGTTCACAAAAGGCATTCAGAGGATAAAAAGATACAAAGAGACTCCATGTAAAATGCCCAGAATGTGGATTGACTCCAAAGGGATAACTGAAGATAGTAAAGAAATAACCAAATTAATGGCTCTTAACCACACTATGGCACCTAACAGAGATCTATGGAGGAAGCAATTAATACAAATGGATAAAAGCTTTCCATGCTGTGTTAGACCTTGTCTGTGATTGAGTTATATATGATGTTAATCTTTTAATGTTTTACAGATGTGAAACCCATTTGAAAGGTATCAGGTACACCTGCAGAAACAAAGGCTCCCAAAACTGTACAACTGTTAAGAAAAAAACTACAGTACCAGGAATGGGTTTCCCCTTATAAACTGTTGGTCAGAGAGATCCTAGAGGTCCTCAAATTAACCAAGGCTACTGCCACTAATGTTGGTTGTACACTAGGAAGATCAGTAAGGTCGTGTTGCTGAAGATACTGCATGATGTGAGTGCGGGAGAAGAGACGGAGCCAAGACTAAGCTAAAAACTCCACGCCACTGGATGGATATCTTTCATGGTGCCAGAAGGTGCTATGCAGATAGTTGGGGAAAAGGATCCCCTATGATTCTACTCAAAAATGGACCCCACGTGCTGCACAGTATTGACATGCCAAGCAATGCCTGCTGGTGCAATAATGGCTGGACTAACACACATACAGCCGACAAATTTCTAATTGGATAAGGCCCACTCCTAGGGGAGGGACGCACATCTGGTGCTGCAGACCAGGCCAACCCTCTGTGTCAGGGAAGGCTATAGGCCCCAGCGGGGAAGCCACTGCAAGTATACTATTTAATGAATGTGATACACCTGCTAGGATATCTTTTAGGCATCTGCATTTGAACCCATGTATACTTAAATGTGTCTGCTTCCTTCCCTTTGTCTTTAGATTAGGGGAGACACCACTGAGATAGATCAGTGGCCATGTCTTGAAGATGAATAATGGGGAAACCCAGGAGTTTCATATCTCACCACAATGAAAGGAAAAAGAAATCATCTTGCACATGTCAACCCCTCCAAGGCTCAGGGACCCTTGCAGAAGATTGGTAGAAAGATTGTAAGAGCTTGAGGAAGGGGTGGAGTGTTGGGTAAATGTGTCCTCCAAGGAAAAGAGTGGGTGGGTCTAGAGACCTACACAGAGAAAAGCAGAGCACACTGGGAAAAAGGAGAAGGAGTTGGTGCCATTTGGGGAGTGCTGAATAGCAGGCAAGCAGGGTGAGCCTGGCTGCGTGGGCCCCATGGGGCGATGCAGCATGAAGGCAGCTGGCAAACTTCGGACAGGACATGGCCCCGAAGAGCAGCCATGGTGGTACAAATCTCAAAGCTTAGTCAAAATGTAAAAGATGGACTATGGGAGCTTATGCTTTGTAAGTCACCCTTTCCCAGACGTCATATAAACCACGCTAAAACCCAAATAGAAGGTATTCTGTTGGCTTGTCAGCCCTGGGACCTCAGAGGGCACGGGCTCAGGTTTCCCACAAGTGAGGAGAAAATATGGTGAAACACTGTGTTACTTAAATTAGTATAAGGGCTTCTAATTCTATCAATTTACCTGCAAATTTCAAATTTCATGATTTTTTTTTTTACCACTGAGTAGAACTCCATTGTGTAAGTAAATCACATTTTCATTATGCATTCATATTTGAGGGACATTTAGATTGTTTCAATTTCTTAGATATTGTGGAAGTAGCAGCATCAAACATGATTGTACAAGTATCTCTGTAGTAGGATGAATCCATTGGGTATGTGCCAAGGAGTGTTATGACTAGATGACATGGTAGATTTATTTTTGGTTTTTTTGTTGGTTTTTTTCAGTTTATTATTTATTTAATTACCACATACTTAGAAGAAGCATTTCATTACAACAGCAATGACATATTCAGTAACAATTTTCTGAGCTAAGATGCATCTTTTTCAAAATTGGCTATAAATTTTTAGGTTTACAGTTGAATTGTTACAGTTATAAAATATTTTACTCAGCATAAATCCTATAAGACATGAAATTAAATGAGGTTTTAACCTTTAAAAAAAGATCTCCATTTCATTATTAAAATACAGGTTCATACAGAAAAATTCATTTTGATACAACTGACACTTAGATGCATATTCACTTCTAATCTCTATATATCTGATTATTACTAGTCACAGCTGGTTACTTTCTGTGCTCCTTAGCATCTGAGCATGGATATAAAGTCATCAGGTAGATTTCAATGATAATTTTTTCATGTCTACTTGTTATTAAGGGGCAAATTTTTATTCTTTGAAGAATTTTTTTATAGACCCACTTCCCAGGTAGCACCTTCCCATAGCCTCCCTCCCCCCACTAGAGCCCTTATACTCTGATATCCCTGCTACTGTCTGCTGTGTTGTCAGCACCCCAGCCATTCCCCACTACTTGTCCATCTGGTGAATCTAGTCAGCCTATCTAGAGGTCTTTGTTTTAGGAGGGTCAGCTGTTCCTCATCTAGTGGTAGTCAGTTGTCAATATTCCTTTGGATAAGATTGGGGTCTGCTGTTCAATTTCCCAGTTCTATGCTAATAGTTTACCATTCTGATTTCCACAGTGGTTGCACCAGTTTGCAGTCCCACCAACAGTGGATGAGGGTTTCCTTTCCTCTCCTTTCATGCCAGCAATTGGTATCATTTATTGTCTTAATCTTAGCCACTCTGACTGGAGTTATATAAAATTTTAAAGTAGTTTTGTTTGCATTTCCCCAATTATTAAGGATGTTGGTTAAATGTGTTTCTTAGTCATTGTTATTTCTTCTTATGAGAGCTCTCTGTTCAGATCGATAGCCCAATTTTTAATTGAGTCATTTGTTTTCTTGCTTCTTTGTTTTTTGAGTTTTTTAATAGTCTAGATATTAATCCTCTGTTGGATGAATAGTTGGTGAAGATTGTCTCCCATTCTTTAAACCTACTTTTTACTCCTCCTTTGCTGTACAGAAGCTTTTTCATTTAATGAGTTTTTGTTTATCAATTGTTGACCTCAATTACTCAGTGACTGATGTCTGATTTATAAAGTCCTATCCTGCACCTATAACTTGTAGGGCCTTGCCTATGTTTTCTTCTAACAGTTTCAGCATTTCAGGCTTCACATTGAGGTCTTTGATTCATTTGGAGTAGACTTTTGAGAAGGGTGATAGGTACGGGTCTAATTTTATTCTTCTACACATGGAGATCCAATTTTGCCATTTGTTGAAGATACTGTCTGTCCTCCAGTGTGTGTTCTAGGAATCTTTGTCAAATATCAGGTGGCTGATTGTATGCACTCATGTTTGGGTCTTCTATTTTGTTCCATTGACTTACAAGTCTAATTTTGTGGCAATACCATGCTGTCTTTAAAACGTAGGTTCTGTAATGTCAATTGAGGTTTGATATGGTAATCCTCCTGGGACTGCTTTTTGTGATCAGGATTGCTTGGGCTATTCAGTGTCTTTTGTGTTGCCATATGAATTATAAGATGGATTTTCCTATTTCTGTGAAACATGTCATAGGGATTTTGATTGGGATTGGATTGAATCTGTAAATTGCTTTTGGTAGAATGTACATTTTCACTATATTGATTGTGCCGATCCATGAGTATGAGAGGTCTTTCCACCTCCTTGTGTCTTCCTCAATCTCTTTCTTCAAACATGTAAATTTTTCATCGAATAGGTCTTTAATGTCTTTGGTTAATTTTTTTTAAATGAAGATATGAATTTTTATTTTTATTATATTTATTTGCTTATATATTGTGTGTATACACATATGTATGTGTGCCCATCTGTGTAATGACATGAGTGTGAATGTCAGAAGACAACTTGGGGACGCCAATTCTCTCCTCTCCTTCTCTTCTTCTTCCACTGTGTGGGTTCCTGGAATTGAACTCAGGTTGTCAGTCTTGACAGCAGGCACCCTTACTTACTGATCCATCTTGCAGCCCAAGATACATATTTTTAAGTGAGATTTACCCACACTGTTTTAAAACACAATTTTACCCATACCTCCAAGCATGTATGTATCTGTATGATGCATATATTTGTCATACACATTTTGAAAACTGCACATATTTTATTATATCCATGTGTCTTTATTTATTGAATCAATCCCAATTATTGAACATCTAGATCATTTGTTGGTTTCACAACCAGAGATCGTAACTGCAGTAAGAATGCTTGAAAATATATGTTTATGCAGCATCAGTCATATCTGAGGGTACAAGCTTAAATCCTGGCATCCCAGGACAAAGAATGGACACGCTTAAAGGTATCTGATGCATATTAGTGTTCATCCCTCTAATTATATTTTGTAAAAAAAAAAAAGAAAACAAAACAAAAAACTTATCCCCTTCATTTTGCTCACCAATATACATTTTTTTCAGTTGCAATATGTAGAGTTCTCAAAGGGCATTTCTGTAAACAAGTGCCAATTAATACCATCACCAAAGACACAAAAGTAGGAGAAAAAATCCAGGGGTGGCAAGAAGCTAAGGAAAACCTGCAAGCAGCCATGCTCACAGTGAAATAGCTGTCTGTCTGATTTAGCTCACATCAGACTCATTGCTGCTCCATAAGGGCATCCAGCAGCCGCCGTTCATCTGGCTGCCCAAGCTCTCTGAAGAAAGGTCCCCACATGCTGCAGACAGAAACATGTGAGTGGGTTCCTAGAGAGAAGCATCCTCTTCTCATGTCTGTATGATGATGCTTTGATCAGACAGACAGGGACACAGCCACGGAGGACAAGTTTGTCATTTTGTCCCTATATATTTTTATTTTTTGAGGCTATCATGAATAGAAGTGGTTCCCTGAACTCTTTCTCTGATCATTTTGTTATTTTTTTATAGAAAGGCTAGTGATTTTTGTAGATTGATTTTGTAACCTTAATCCATCAAGTAGTCTGTGTCTTTTGACTGGAGAGTTTAGACCATTGATATTTAAAGTGATTAATGAAAGGTGTATATTGGTTACTGTCATTTTAGTTTCTTTTTGTGTTTTTGGTCTTATTTTATGTTTCTGTAGTTAAACCTTCATTTGTTTTCTTTCTGTAGCCTTTTGGGTATAATCATTCCTTTCTTTGTTGATCCTTTGCATTGCTTTGAGTATTCTCTGTAGGGCTGGTTTTGTGGACATGAATTCTTTCAGCCTATTCATGTCCTGCATTTTTTTTCCTTAGAATACAATATGCAGTTCTGCTTAATAAAATATTCTGGGTTTGTATCACTGATTATTTAGAACTTGGAATACTTTGCCCTAGACTTCTCTGGCTTTTATAGTTTGCATTGAAAAGTCAACTGTAATTCTGATGGATTTTCCTTCATATGTAACTTCTTGTTTTTCTCTTGTAGCTTTCAGTACCCTCTCTTTGTTCTGTACATTTAATGTAATGACATACCATGTAGAGTTGTTCTGGCCCTGTCTATTTGGTGTTCTGCGTGATTCTTGTATCTGTATGGGTATGTCTTTCCTTGTTTTAGGGAAGTTTTCCTCTCCTGTTGAAGATCTGGTCCATGCCACTGGTTTGGGATTCTTCTATTCCCATGAAGTATAAATTTGGCCTTTTCATGGTGTCTCACATTTTCTCCATAATTAATACCTGTGTTTTCAATTTTTTTCATGTTATTTGCTTGAATGGTTCATTTCTTCAGCTTTATCATCCAGTCTTGATATTGGTTTCCATTTCATTCATTCTTTTCCTGAGGCTTTTCCTGTCATTTCAAATTGGCTTGTTGAGTTTTTCAGTTCCACCTTCATTTCAACCTCAGTTTTATGTAATATGTCTCTCTGTTTCATGAATTCACTTTTCAAATCCTGGAGATTTTATTTTCCTGTTTTTTTTTTTTGTTATTGTTGTTTGCTTTGGAGACAATAGCATTGAGTATTCTGGACCTTGCTATTTAGACCAGGCTGACCTGAAATTCACAGAAATTCATTTGCCTCTGCCTCTTGAGTGCTGGGATTAAAGGCATGCTCCATCATCTAGTGAGAAATTATTCTATATTTTGAGGGGCAAGGTATATGTACATTAAGATTACAACAAAGTGATAAAAGGTTGTAGATATAAATGGCAAGTATTTGAGAAACTTACAGGGGGTGATACATACTGTTAAAAATTAGGAAGAGAGTAACAGTCAGAAGTTAGGATTCATTCTGAGTAAATTAGGTAGGAACTGTGCTGATCTACTTTTTATCTGCCTCAGTTTATCTGACTAACCCAGTATATTTTGATCCAGGCCCATTCCAGGACATTGTACAAGTCCAGAAAATCACTTAGAGTTTTACCAGTTTACCTTGCATCTTAGAGCAATAGGTTTGTTTTTCTGCCCTCTCTCATCCTTCTCAAGGATTAAACGCGACATTTTAAGTTGCCAAAGATTGTTATGTTCTAACACTTCTTGTGACCATGTACAGAAATAAGGTTTTATTCTGACCTATCCTCATGCACAAATGCCTGGGCTAGTGATCTTAATAAAGGCCAGTGTTTAAGGAAAAGAGAGAACAGTATAGCCAAGGTCATTTCTGAAGTGAAATGTCCAAATATATTGGATTCTCAATTCCCAACCAAGAGCATCAAATCAAGCTCATTCCCTAGAGAAGAATGAACTGAAAACTAGCTCTATATCATCAACACAGAACTAAATATCACATTTTCCAATTGAGTAAAAGAAAACTTAGCTGTTTTATGGAGAACATGAACAGTGGCTAATAATTTAGCTGGAGTTGTCAGTTTCTCTGGGCAAAGGTGATATTTCAATATCTTTCTCTTAAAATATTATTGAATCAGAAGTCTGGAAGCAACAATAATATAAAAAAATCATAGAAATGTTATGAATAGAGGTTATGAAAAAAATATATGCTATAAATTTATAAGGTTCCACTCAAATTTCTCATTTTTCTCGTTATATATTAGGTGGCCCTACAATTAGTCTATGTTTATATCTATAACAGAACATTGTCATTGTATAAATAACACACAAATTATTTAAATATAGATATTTTATCTATTTTAATCTCTGTGAACTCAGCATATGACGTGTTTTGTGCAAATAATTAAATAATAAATGCATGAATAGGAAAACTGCGTTAAAAGTGAGATCAATTCATGATGTGCCTGAGGTCACTCTAATCTACTACTTCTGGCTTCTTTAATGACATAGCATCTAAACTTGAGCATTCTTTATTAACTCTTTCATCCAGGGTCATTTTATGAGTTTCTCTAAGTGATGGACATGTATGATGTATATTGTGATGCCTGTGAGCAATTCATCCAAGGTTTCTGGAATACAGAATGATATATATCAAATGATTGATGAATATTAGTGATTGATGTCTATCTTTTTTATAAAATTAAGAAGCACATTGCAACTGTATTCTTGCATATCATGGATTTCTCCAATAAAAACAAATAAAGGAATGAGAGAAAGAATGCACAGTGCAGTTAAGACAGTTGACTTTGCCTTGTAGCGCTGCCACTTTGCCATCCAGATGCTCTCAAGCTCCTTTAACTATTTCACAGATGGTTCTCATACTATAATGAGTTCACACGTTGTCATGTAGTAATATTTGCAAGTGTTTAAAGCAGTGTGACAGCACTATCTAGAGTTCCTTTGCCTATGTTGACCCAATGATTAGGTAAAGTTAGCTTTGCAGTCCAGAAATGATCTACCAGTCACTCAAGAGAAATTCAACAAGAGTGAATTTGATAACCAAGAATAACAAAAATCATATTGATATTCTTCAATATATAGTACCCTGAACAGTGATTAAAACTTGACATTGTCATTGGCCAAAAATATTACTGTCACTTATTCTGGTGGTTTTATATTTCTGGAAAAGCCAATGGGAGGGAAAGAAAGGCCACTTTGTTTCCATGTGGTGGGCCATTAGGGCAGAGAGACTACATCTTTCTTAGTGTCTCCCTTGGTGATGAAAATATCATAGGAAACAAAGCATTGCTCATCAGTGGTTGACTGATTTGTGCTTTATTACCTACAGCTGCAGAAATGACAGGCTGCTCAATATGCTGAATGTTCTTAACCAGCTAGAAGCAAGTAAAACCACTTAGTGCTAAAAGCTCAGTCTAGTTTTTCTCTCATAAAATAATTCTTAAATCAATATGTGAATCAATTTCCTAGATAAAAATACACTAGTTGAGAATAAGTTTATGGGATAGTCTACATCATTTCCCACGTGGAGTAAATGGAAGACAGAGAGAGACATAATCTAGAAACTTCTTAAATAGTTTGATTATTGTAGATGATAGATACTTATCTCTCTTCTTTATGGGCATATATAGGCTGCATTAACTTTGATGCATTCAACAATAGGCAATTTTTTAATTAAATACTTTCTGTTTCATAAATATGTCATCTTGAGGCAGAATTGGGAACACAGTTAATGAAAAAATAATTCAAATTTAAGTACAGAATCTTAGCAAGTAATTTGGACAAAACCTGATTACTGAATGTATTCATTTCAACTTGATTATTCTTTATTACACTGCTGTACCAATTTATACTAATTAAAATGTAAATATTCTGCATTAATAAAGAATGATACCAAATTTCTTAATTTCCCCCAAATTATCAAGACTAAAATATTTAAAATAAATTTTGCATGCATGTGCACCAAATAGTGCAATGAGATATTTCAAAATAAGATGACCAAAAGCAATTTCTGGCCATGAGCTTTTCTAGAGGCCTTTTGTTTTTCTTGACACCATACTAAAGCCTATCTAGAAGTTTAGAATATCTCTTTCAAGAATATTGATATCTGGGCATGAAAGCTGAACTTTGCTATTCTTAACATATTCGTCCCCCTAATTCTGCTCATGGGATATTACATTGGCTCCTATTTATGCTAATTATTTAAAATATTTATATTTATTAAAATATCTGTTGAATTGTTGTAACACAGAGTAGCAAATATTCTACATATCTAGTATTGTTAATAGCGATTTTAATGGATGTCAGCCTTAGCTACAGCAATAAATTTACAATTTAACATCAACTACTCAGAATGTGGGGGTTGGAGTGTTGGCTCAGTGGTTAAGAGTACTGGCTACTCTTGCTGAGGACCTAGGTTTGATTCCCAGAATCCATGTCGTGGCTAACAACTGTCTGTAACTCCAGTTCCAGGGGATCTGTTACCCATGTCTGTCCTCAGTAGGTACTGCAAGCACATGGTGCACTTACATGCATGCAGGTAAAACACTAAAGTATAAAAATAAATAAATCTATGATGTTAGATTATTGTGCATTCTCCCTCTCAGGAGGTGTTTTGGAACATCCAGCTAGTTTATGATTAAACAGAATATTTATATATGCACATGTAACCAAGGATATTAAGAATGATATGGACCCAGGTTTGATTCCTAGCACCCACATAGTGACTAGTAACTGTCCCTAAGTCCAGTTCCAGGGTATTTGACCCCCTTCTTCTGACCTCTTCAGGCATTGCAGGACAAGGCTACATCTACCTACATGAAGGTATTACACTCATATACATAAAATAAAAATAATAAGTAAAAATATTTATATGTAAAGAATGATATGAAGTAATAAATAAGGTTTCTAAATATCATAGGGGACTTGCTCATTTGCTTAAATTTCTCAAGGCTTCTTTAAAGTCCTGTATAAAAAAGCCTACAAAAAATAGTTCTTGGTTCCTGTTAGATTTTCACATTTGATTTTACTAGAAATGTGCTTGGACCTCGGTCTAGTGCTAGCAAAATGTACCATGATGGATTGTTCAGACAGTAAAATGATTTAAATATAAACCCAGTCACCTTGTCTTTATTGACTTCCACTCTCTCTGAAACTGACCTGAGTGTAATAGCTCTTAAAGGGCTCTAGATGCATAAGGACATTGCCAACAGAGGTAATGTAGATCTCAAACTATCATCTTGCCACTCTGATTAACAACTTCAGACAGTCACAGGAATGAACCCAAACAGTGAACTTCACAGGAGCTAAGAACTAATACTGTCTTAGAGTTAATTTGTACCTGATGGGAAGCACATTGTGTGTGAAGAGAGATTGTTTCATCCCCCTTTATTCTTAATAAGATGTTTGAAAAACAGTAGGTATGGTCAGCTCTCATCTATGATAAGTCTTAGTGCTTTGAAAGAAATGAGCTCTAATTAGACCAGAACAGTTCATATGGGGGCAGCTAAACTTTGAGTGAGCTGAATTTAAATGATTTTAAATCCTTTAAAAATATTTCATTGCAGACCTCTCCAAGGACATAAATTCTGCAGTCACTTATTCTCTAAAGCTTAGCTGGTTGTGGCCTCCTGTGTGTACTGTACTCTGTTGTATAAGGAAGCTTTGCTGGTGAAAGTTGAGAAATACACTGGTTTTCTCTCTACCCCCTGTTCTGCTATGTTCCATGAGCCTTAGGTGTAGAGGTTCCACAGTAGATACATCACCTAGGACAGGGCATCTCTCTGACATATATTCTCTGTGTGTGACTGGTTGTGGAACCCTTGGTAGCCTTCATCTGTTACAAAAAGAAGCTTATTTGATGAGTCAGGTACAGTATTCTTGCTTGTAATTATAAGGGTCCATATTTAACATATGGTAAGAAATTTCATTTGTCCAGAGATATGACACAGATAGAATTTCCTCTAGGATCTATGACCTCTCCAGCCATGTATATTTGGTTATAATTACAGTACCGCCCATGAGCTCACTCCCATTGAGAAGGCTTTACATCTAATTAGATAGATGTTGACCCCACCCCCACCCCAGATAACAGTGCCACTACTGTACCAATAGAGGTAATTTACTATGCCAGTCATGGTTATTAGGTTTTAGGGATGGGAATGACCATTGATGATTTTTCTTCCTTAGCAGCTTGCACACTATCCTCTAGAACTATGAAGGGAGAAGCTTTCCATATTAGTTGCTCCGTTGTTCCAACTCCTAGTGTCCAATAGTGGATTCTTCCTAAAAGGCTTCTAGAGGGCATAGTTGTACCTTATTGCATATGAGTCCAATACCAGTTTAGGGTTAATCAGGATAGGAAAACTTATATGATTGTTCAGAAATGGAACTATGTGTAACCTGATGTGGGTAAGGGGTTAAGGAAGTTCTGAGCTTTCTAAGGGCATTGTTTGGAGAGAAGTGTTTTTGCATAGTATCAAAAGGTAAAAGAATTGGGCTGCTGAGTGCATCATTACAAGGTGGTGAATTTACAGCCAAAACCAAATGGGTACCTAAGCTAAACTGTCTCCTAGACTGTCTGCCTCCACAGCAAAACAGATGGCAAGATTGGAAAGGCCTGTGAAGGTATGATCACATTGCTCCACGGCTAGGAAGACAGGGGTGGGACAGATAGAATTTATAACAACAATCTGAAGAGAACTACCAATAGATCATGTGAAGACTCCCTTAATCTGTTTGAGGACATGCTCTCAACTGACCTACAGACCTTCCAACAATCCCTACCTCTCTTTTTTTTGTGTGTGTTTTTTTTTCCAGACATGGTCTCCCTATAGCCCCAGCTGGCCTGGAACTTGATATGTAGACTAGGCTCACAGAGATCTTCCTGCCTCTGCTTTCCTGGTCCTGGGATTAAAGGTGTATGCCACCATGCCCTGCTAAGCTATACCTCAGCTCTGCTTTCACTAGATTTAGCCTCCAACACGGGTACTTTGGGGATTTGAGGAATCCAATAGCTAAAGCACAGCAATGACATATAACTGAAGAATCAAAGAGTCAGTCTAACATCAAATTCACTTTTCAGTCCCACTGGATATAGAACAAGCAAATAACTCTAAGCACAGTGGTAATACTTATACAGAGAGAGGGAAAGCTGGGCACTCATCTACTTGAGCTGAACACAAAGTGACAACAAAATCTAGCTTTTTGACAAAAAGAATTTGATGTATGAGAAACAGAAAGTAATATAATCAAATGAGACAGACAATAATGAGGATCAAATATAGATGTGTCACAATATTGAGACAATCTGAGCAGGAATTTAACTGGGATTTATAGGTATGATTGATATATGTAGCAGATGCTGATGGAAAAGGTGGGTAAAATTTAATACCATATGGATGTTTATAGAAAAAGTAAATAAATCACAAAAATGAGAAAAATTGAAATGCTAGAAATGAAAAATAAAACAGAGATGATTTTTTTTTCCAAAGACACATTAGGAAGTCTGTCACAGAGAAAACAAATTAGTAAGCTTGAAGGCACTGATTATCCAAACCAATAACAAAGAAGCTGGAGGCAAAGGAGGGGGCAGTGGTAGGAGAACACGTTCAAGACCCCATGGGAAAATGTTAAGTGTTCTAATGCATATGTAATTGGAATCCCAGAAAGAAACAAGAAAGATTAGGAGCAGAGAAATTCTTGAAATACTTGAGTAATAGATAATTCCCAAATTAATATTAGACACCAAACCACAGATGGAGATTCAAATTCTCAGAAAACATGAAGGAACAGTAATGCACACAAATGCACCCAGAAGTGTCACAACCTGGGTTACGGCTTAGTGGGTAGCATGCTGTGACCTAAGTTTGGATCCTCGACACCTATGTAAAAACCTGGGCATGGCATCACTGTAATCCCAGCACTGGTGTGGGAGGGTGGTAAAGACAGGAAGATCTTGGGGGCTCATTGGATAGCCAATTCAGCAAAAATAAGGTTCAGTGAGAACTGCTGATTCAAAAAATAAGGTGGAGAGCCATAAAGGAAGACACCTGATGTCAACATCTGGCCTCCACATGAACAAACAAATATGGGCGAGCCCACACATGTACACACATGCATACACCACATACAAAAGCCAAATTAAAAAAAAAAGAAATATTGTAATGAAAGTAATGGAAACAAAGGGAAATCCTTAAGGTATCATAGGAAAAAATAGCCTTACTTACAGAAAAGTAAAAGTAAAAATTAAGATAACTTTTCTATATGAATCATACAAACCAGAAAGCAGGTTGCATGTCTTAAGTGCCAAAAACCAATAGATTGGCAAGATGGCCAAATAGAGATTCCCTGTACTTACCACCTCCACTAGAAGACCCAGAATAATAAGTAAATTAGCAGAATGACGTGACAGACTGAAGGAGATCACTGGAACCGAGCAAGGGAATACAGAAACATCATAAGACACTGATGACTTATAGAACAGCACATCTGCAACAGTGACCACAATTTCCAAGCTGCAAGGACTTCCATTTTAGGAGGAAAGGTGAAGGGAGAGTGCCAGTGCTTCCCATTGCAGTGGGTGCCAACTTCTCTACCACAGGAGAACTTGTCCACCAGTCTTGAAGCACAGCTGCAGCTACACAATGTTGGTGCCACACTGTAAGCCCAAGGTTGGTTCAAGATGGTGTTAAGCCAGAAGGTGTGTGTCTCCCACTTTACACCTTACCATTACTTCCGTCATCTAGTCCTTGGCTTGAGCCACACACCCAAATAAGTTGCTGAACCAATCCTGGGAGAAAAATCAATGCTGAGATAGCATAGCATGTGATTTCAAACTGTACTAAAGTACAATTGTGAAAAAACAGCATGTTACAGGGACACAGACAGGTAGGCCAATAGCATAGAATAGAGTGAATAGAACA
Organism: Nannospalax galili; assembly: GCF_000622305.1. Classification (NCBI taxonomy): domain Eukaryota; kingdom Metazoa; phylum Chordata; class Mammalia; order Rodentia; family Spalacidae; genus Nannospalax; species Nannospalax galili. Next base: position 1,179,239 of record NW_008338108.1, read on the forward strand.
GAAGTCCAAGAAAGAAGCCCACATAGCTACAGATGTCTGATTCTTTGTGTCTGTCTCCAAACAATGCCCCTAGCAATTTTCTTAACCCTGTACCACATCAGGGTATACATTCCCCCATTTCTGAATAGTGGTATAAGTTTTCCTACCCCTGGTAACAATCAAAATTAGACAGTTTCTGCTCAAGTACATTCCCAACACATCTGGGTATGAAGAACAGAAGGGCTGATTTGACAACCTGGTATTGGACTCATGTGCAATAAGGCATAACTATGCATTCACTATTTATCATCCCATGCTTATGCAGAGTTGGGTGTACATACAGTTATAATCAGATACATTATGGAAAGGGAAACACACAGCAGAGAAATGATTATATAACTTGATCAATCAATAAAACTGGAAACCACCCGAACAATGCCTCATAGTAATCAGCCTCCTCCTTAGACCGCATAAAAGGAGAACCCAGTCTGTAGCCAGCAGTCCTTGAGAACAATCATGTATATGACCTACTGTCAATCTTAATGTGCTCTATCACTTGGCTTCAAATAAAGTTACCTTGATTCTTTTGCAAATCTGTGTGAGCTGTATATTGGAGTCTTTGGATGAGAGAAGAAGAACTTGGAAGCATCTGGTCCAGACTCCCAATGGAGCCAATGCTACTGTCATTGAGCATGCATTCCTAAAACTATTAGATAAACCTCCTTTTGTTAATTACCGTGCCTCAAGCATTTTATTATCGAAATGAAATGCTAATACAGTAGATAATTAGCTTTAATTTAAAAGTCTAACAAGAACAGGCCTGCTCATGAAATATGTTAAACAAATATTCTATAACCATTACCGTGATAAAAATTACAAATGCTGCCTAGTAAATGAATTAACAAGAACTCAAAAATGGGAGTATGGTTTGGTAAAAGCACTGTGGAGAGACTCTGACTGAAGTATACACACCAAACAGCACATACTATTTTAAATGTTAGACTGCTACTGATAATGATCAAAAATGATGACAGAGAAATCAGGAGTTTTTCTTACAATAGATATGCACAGTTTTAAATTAATAAATTGATCTATAGCTATTAAAACATAAATTTCTAAAGCAAGCTGAGTGAAAGTTGTAGGTTGTAAGAGAATAAGTGTTGTGCAGTGTTTGTAGAAAATGGGAAAGAATGCAAAACAATTATTTGTATGCTTACAATCATATCCTTGTATTAAAAAACATGAAGATGTGGCTCACAATGAGCCACAGGAGGCCCAGAAGTGTAATAACCTTCAGTAAGAACAAAGGATGGGGAGGAATAAAAGTGATTTAGAATCACTTAAAACAGGCTTGGTAAATGTGAATTATCAACACTGTGCCTGCAATGTATTTTTATATGTTTGAAACACTTTGCAATTAAATATTTTTAAAGGATTTAAAAATCATTTAAATTCAACTCACTCAAAATTTAGTTGTACCCATATAGATTGTTCTGGCCTGATTAGAGATTTTTTTCAAAGCTCTAGGACCTACTGTAGATAAGAGCTGACCATACCTGTTTTTCAAATAGTTCATTAAGAATAAAGGGGGATGAAATGATCTCCCTCCATTGGCAATGCCCTTCTTAGGTACAAAACTAGAAGGCAATATTATATTAATTCTTAGCTCCTGTGAGGTTCACAGTCTGGAATCATTCCTGTGACTCATACTTGGGAAGAGGGAACCTTGGTTGAGGAATTTCTTGTGTCAGATTGGCCTGTAGGCATGTATGTGTGGCATTTTCTTGACTATTAGTTGATATGAGAGAGCTCAGCCCACTGTGGGTGGTATCATTCCTGGGAAGGTGGTCTTAGGTAGAAGACAGCAAGATGAACAAATCAGAGGAAACAAGTCAGTAAGCAGCATTCCTCCACGGTCTCTGGTGAGGTCTTGCCTTCAGGTTCCTGCCTTGACTTCCCTCGATGATGGACTGTGAGCCAAATAAACCCTCTCCTCTCCATGTTGCTTTTGGCCTCTGCTTTGTCATAGCAACAGAAACCAAACTAGGACAGCAGTGTTGGTGGAAATATAAGTTAATGCAGACACTGTGTAACTCATTATAGAGATTCCTCAAAAGATTATAAATTATAAATCAACAGTTGATTTAGTTATGCCACTCCTGAATATATATACCCAAAGGAATCAAAGTCAGTATATAGTAGATATGATTGCGGTTTCACATTTACTGAATCAGTCTGGGTAACCATCAACATATGCATGAACAGAGAAAATGGTAGTATATATGCACAATGTAGTTTTATTCAGTCATAAACAAGAATGAAATTGGCATTTGTAAGAAAAGTGGATGCAACTGCAATCATCGTATTAGCTAAAGTAAGGCAGACACAGAAGAAATATTGCATATTTTTCTCCCATATGGCATCTATTACAAAGGACAGGAATCTGGATATGTGGCTGATGCCCGCAGTCTCAAGATTTGGGAGCTAAAGCAAGAGGATAACCATAAGTTGGAGTCCAGCCTGGGCTACATAACCAGTTCTAGGCTGCCTTGGGTTACAAAGTAAAACTGCATCAAAAAGACGAAAGAAAAAGAAAGAATGAAAAATCAAAACAGAAAGGACATGGAGACTTCTGGAAAAGGCAAGGGCTGCTGAGGGGAAGAAGGGAGCTAGAACAGGGTAATGGAGGCATGAATGATAAAAATGCATCTTATAAATTATGAAAATGTCAAAATGAGGCCCAGAGATGACATGAGTTGTATTCCAGGACCCAGATGGTGAAAGGAAAGAACCAACTCCCACAAGCTGTCTTCTGATCTTTACATATATGCTGCAACACTTCTATATCCACACATGTACACATTCCCATACACATAAATAAACATGTAATAATAAAAAAGGAAATGTCAAGCTGGCTCAGTGGCTCAGTGGGTGGAAGCACTTGCCTTGAGCCTGAGACCTGAGTCTGAGCCTCAAGACTCACAAAGCAGAAGAATTCTTTTTTATTTTTTTCCTTTTTTTAAGACAGGGTCTTCCTGTAGCTCCAGCTGACCTGTAACTCACTATGTTACAGGCTGGCCTTGAACTCACAGAGATCTGCCTGCCTCTGCCTCCCAAGTGCTGGGATTAAAAGCACATACCCCCCGACCCCCCCGGGCCTGAAGAGAACCTAATCTTGCTGACTGTTCTCTCGCCTTCAAGAATGAGTACACACACACACACACACACACACACACACACACACACACACACAAATTGTGTTTGAAAAGAATTCAAGAAAAGATAATTTTAAAAAATATCATAAGGAGGAGGCACACCCTTGCTGAGTTTAGGTATAAGAGTGTGACTTCCATCTTGGGGACTCTTCCCTTTTCATGGACTGCTTGATTTGGGGAAATTCAGTTATCATCATGAGATAGGTTCATGGTGGCCCACATGGCAAGGAATTCAGCCTGCCACCATGTGCTAGTGAGCTGGGAAGTAGATCCTTACCCCCTCAGTGTAGTCAACACCTGGATCAACAACTGAGCTACAGCCTCATGAGTCATCATGAACAAATGTGCAGTCAAGACATCCCCTGTGACTCACGGGCTGCTGTTCCACAGAAATGATGAGAAAATAAATACATGTTGTTTTCAGTCTATCTCTAATTTTCACTGAAATTTTTATCCAGCAATATAACTAGGAAGTGAAGGGGATACTATAAATAATTTTAGCCCTTAAATTTGATATCAATGTAGTAAATTCTTAAAGACATTAAGAAAAAGTAAACCTAAATAGTTACTATCTATTAAAGTATTAACAATTTGTTTTCCAATACAGAATCAGGTGGGTTGATTGATGGATACTACCAACATCAAAGTAATAAATAATGCCAATAAAAATATCTTCTAGGAAATAGTTTTCCAACTTAGGGGAGCAGCATTAATCTGCTGAGCTGGCAAGAAGGCTCATTGTAAAGGTGCTTGCCACCAAGCCTGACAACCTAAGTTTGATCCCCAGGATCATGGTGGAAGGAGAGAACTGAATCCTCAAGTTGTCCTTTGATCTCCATACCTGGGCTGTCCAACAAGGCAGGAAATCGCATAAAAAAATAAAAGAGAAAATAACATTCTGCAATGATGGCATGCTTACCCTCACAGAAAGTCTAAAAAAATCCAGGAAAAATTTCCTGTTCAGATCTATACCCTATATTTGATTGACTTGTTTTCTTGTTTAGTTCTTTTTCTTCACTTTTAAATATTTTTTCTTTTCTTTTTTATTGAGCTTTATAAATTTCACACATTTCCCACTCAAATCCAGATCCCCTCTCCAATCCATACTTCCCCCATCCCCCCACTGAACCCTATGCACTCTGCCATACATGCTGAGTCCTATTCATTCAGGTGTTTGTACCCAAATGTCCTTCAGTGTAAATGCGTCCAGTGATTGTATGTAAGTCATACTCTCCTTCACCCAGCAGCTACCAGTCTCAAATAGTTCTCGATCTAGTGCTGCCCCACCACCTATTTCTCACCTCCCGTTTGGGCCCTTGTTTAATTAAGTGGACATGGGTCCTGCAGTTGATGCCATTGCTGCCACAGGCTCACATGAGCAAGCCTCCAGTGACTCTGGAAGCCTCCACCTCTCTGCGTTCATGAACCAGCCCTGGCTCTTACAGTCTCATTATACTTTTTGAGCTCTTTGTGTATCTAGACATCCTGTCAGATGTATAGCTGGCAAAGACCTTTTTTAGGTTCCTCTTCAATGAATTGCTCAGTCTTTGAACAGAACCTTTTTGGTTTCACAAGGTTCCATTTGCCATTTTGGTGGTTTGTCCATTTTCTGAGTGACCAGTTTTATTTAGAAAGTCCTTATCTCTCCCTACATCTTGTAGCATTGTTGTGTAGCAGTTTCCTCCCAGATAAAGCATTCTATCTTGAAGGGAAACTCCTTAATACTCAGGATGTTCTAAAGAGAGGAGGTGAAATCCTGTAGGGAAGCCCCTTAAAACTCAGGCAGTAAACAATTCAAAAACTTAAGGACATCCCTGACACTAACTAACTAGTTTCTTCCTCTCCATAGTCTCCTTCCTCCCCAAGGTTATATATGCTGAGAGGCAATCTCAGACCTGCTGAGTGTCAGGTTTCCAGCTCTCCTGAATTGTCATCCATGCTGGGGTGGGTTTTGGTCAATGCCTTTGAGTCATTGCTCATTCTGTAAGTAATCTTTCAGTCATACTCCTGTAAATAACTCCAATAAACTCATAGATTAACCATATTGATTCCTTGACTACCATGAGTAGATATTTGTTCATGTCTTCCCAGGAATATTATCACACAGTAAACATACTCCCTACCTTCTAGCAGTTTCAGAGTTTCAGGCTTTATATTAAGGTCTTTGATCTTTATGAAGTTGATTTTTGTGCAGGATGAGAGATGAGAATCTAGTTTCATTCTCATACATGGAGACATCCAGTTTTCTGAATACTATTTGTTAAAGATACAGTCTTTTCACTATTGTGTGTTTTAGGAACTTTTGTCAAAAATCAAATGGCTGTAATTACATGAACTTATATTTGGTAATTTCGATTGGGATTGCATGGAATCTGTAAATTGCTTTTGATAGGATGGTCATTTTCAACATATTTATTCTCCTAATCCATTAGCATGAGAAGTCTTTCCATCTTTTGTCCTCCTCAATTTCTTTCTTCAGAGTTTTAACATTTTCATTGTAGAGTTCCTTCCCCACCTTAGGGTATTTCTTTCACTACTGGCTATTATAAATGGAATTGGTCCTCTGATTTCTATGTGTTTGCCTTTGATATGTAGAAAGGCCACTAATTTTGCATGTTGATTTTGGTGTCCTGCCATTTCGCTGAATGTGTTTATGAGTTCTATGAGATTTTTGTGGGAAGTTTTAGGGTCTCTTATATATAGAGCATACCATCTGTAAACAGGGATATTTTTACTTCATACTTTCCTTTTTTGTACATTTTTTATTGAATTTTTGTATATGTCATACAGAAGATCCTAATCATCTTTATACCCCTTTCTGCCTTGGCACCTTCCCGTAGCCTCCACGCCCCAACTGAAACTCATGCATTTGTGTTAAAGCTTATCTTGTAAAGAAGTGTCCCTAGATGTCCCTTAGTGCGAGTTCATTCACTGAGGTCTAGTCAGCCTATCTAGAGTTCCCCCCTTTGAGAAGATCAACTCTTCCTTACCCAGCAGTAATCAGCTGCCAATAATTCTTTGAGTAATATTGGGGCCTGCTTCCTATTTTCACAGTCCTGTGTTGGGTTTTTGTCTGCTTGAGTTTGCAAGGTTCATGTGCAAGCTGGTACCATTACTGTAGGTACATGTGAGCAAGGTCCCAGGAGCTCTATTAGTACTCTATTTCCATATAGTCATGTATCTCTTCCCTGGTTCTCATAATCTTTCTGCCCCCCTTTCTCAATGGTCCCTGAGCCCTGGGTAGGTGGATTTTAATATAGGAGAACTGTCTAAGGACTGATACTCTGCAGACTCTTGTTTGCTATAATTTGTTCATTTGTGACCTTTTGTGTTCCTGCCCTCTGTTGCATGAGGGAGCTTCATTTATGAGAATTAGGAGATGCGTTAGTATTCTCTTCATTCCTTGTTCTGTGTTCTGGAAGTCTTAAGTATAGAGGTTGCATTGTGGATGTGTCACTTACGCTTGGTCAATTCACAGACAATTTTTGTGTATGACCAGTTGTGGAACTCTGTAATCTCATTTTGTTAGAAAAGAAGCTTCCTTGATAAGTGATGACTGGGATACTTGTCTGTAAGGACCCATAATTTGTACGCATGAAGAAATTACATTTATCTAGGGATGTGATAGCCATAGGTCTCTAAGACCTATGATCTCTCCAGCCATGTGTATTTTGCTGGTTATGGTTCCACACATGAGTTTGTTCCCACTGAGTGGGCTTTAAGTCCAATTAGGTAGCTGTTGATTATCCCCAAGATAAAAGTGTCACTACTGCACCAATGTCATTTGCTATTCCAGTAACTGATGTGGTTATTAGGTCTTAAAGCTGGGGTTGAACTGCCAATCAATATTATCCCGTAGGAGCTTGTGTAGTGCTCTCCAAAGCTATGAGAGATAGCCTTCAGGGGAGGTGGCTTCCGGTTCAGTTCTAGCTGTATTTCTCCAAATCCTGTGTCCAAAGTATGCCCTGTCTTCAGTAACAGGGTTATACCTTCAAGTTATGGGACGTAATCAAGGGCTGTGACAATAACCTGTATAATTTAGGGAGTGTTTTGAACTACCCTGGCCAACAACTGAAGGGAAGGTTTCTCCTCTCTGGCACTGTTTCTTCTTACATTGCATTCAGCTATATACATAAACTTGTGTAGACATATTGTATGTGTAACTTCTCACTAGTTTTTTTGACTAATACTATTTCCTCTGGTTTTTAAAACTAGCTAGCAATTATTTATCTCCCTTCTCTCTCCTTTCCATATTGTTATAACTAAGACTTCAAACTTATTGAATAGAAGTGAAGACTAATGGACAGCCTTGCCTTATTCTTTTTTAATTTTTTAATGTATTATTTATTCTTAATTTAATTTTTAATAACTATATGATTAGAAGCTTTTCACTACAGCTTTAACATATTCAGTAACACACTCCAGAGCAACAGTACATCTCTTTCACAAGTGGGTGCAAGTTTCTAGGTTCACAGTTGATTAATATAGTTATATATTATTGAACTCAGTATAAGCACTGTAAGACATACAATTGGATGAGTTTTTACTTTAAAAAAGATCTCCATTTCATTTTAGAATATATTGTTCCTTGCAGAAAGACTCATTGTTTTTCCTACTAACACTGAGATGTTGGCGCTTGCATCTCTAATCTGTATGTATCTGATTATTACTAGTCATAATCGGTTGCACTTGGATGCTTGGTGCCTGTGTGTGTCCATAAAGTCATCAGGCAGATTTCAATGGTATTGTTTATCACCTCTACTAATTAGCATGACATAAATTTCCATGCTTCCTCCTCAAATATAACACATTTTTTAAAAATTTGTTGATTTTGTGTGTGTGTGTCTGTATCACACAGAACATCCCAAACCTTCTCATTCAACTAGACAACCACTTCCCAGATGGCACCCTCCCATAGCCTCCCTCCCCCCACTAGAGCCCTTACACTCTGATATCCCTGCTACTGTCTGCTGTGTTGTTGGATCCCCAACCATTCCCTACTACTTGCCCTTCTGGTGAATCTAGTCAGCCTATCTAGAGGTTTTTGTTTAAGGAGGGTCAGCTGTTCCTCATCTAGTGGTAATCAGTTGTCAATGTTCCTTTAGATAAGATTGGGGTCTGCTGTTCATTTTCTCCATTCTATGCTGGTTACTATCTGGGAGTCACTTTGGTCACCCTGGCCAACAACTTAAAAGAGGGGATCGCCTGTCTGGCATTGTTGCTTGTTATGTAGCCTTTAGCTAGGCATATGGACTCTTAAGAAATTATATTGGCCCCTTTAATCTTTGGTTACACTTTCCTTTTGGGTGTTAAAGGCCATACAGTTGGTCCAGATAAACCAATATATTTTTACTCTTAAGGTCGTTTGAGGATCTGTTCCTCAGGGGTCACATGGGATTGGGAGGAGCCCTAGGCTCCTTTCTTTTAACAGTTCTGCCTATGTGAAGATAAGTCAAAGGTCCTGCTTGACCATGGTTGGCTTTGCTTGGAAGCATGGAGGAAATGATTCCTCTGTATTGACCCTCCGCTTTGTGGACTGGACGCTGGTTCAAGTCCATCTGGTGGGGACTCCTTGGCCTCCTTGATCAAGAGAACAGGTGACCCATCACAGTTACAGGAAATTTTGGGAGATGCTCATAGTTCCCTTGAATTAGTCAACCTAGGAGGGCAAGGAGCAAAAACTGTCCTTTATGTCCCTCTGACCAAATTGTCATAGGCCTCAAAGTATGTCTGTTAAACATCCAAGAAGGTTAGTTCCACCAGTCTGGTACTTTTAATTACTGTGTGCCATGTAGATAAATCTTGGGCAAAGACCAATTGTTCTCAGATAAACCTTACCTAGACATATATTTCTTGATCTGCTATGTATAACTTGTCAGTAGGTTGTAGGAGTAGTATGAATTGTTTATCTCTTGCATTGTCTCACCCCTCCATCATGGTTTTCCCACTTAAGGTGCCCTCATTTCCCTCCTTTCTCTGTTAATAATACCCTTCTCCTACGGTCTTACCTCTCTTGAGATCCTTCTTTCCCTTTATATCCTAGGTTCCCCCTCCCTTAAACTAACCCAATTTTTGTCTATATCTCCCTAGTTAAGGCCTGTTTCCTACTGTTCTTCTCTTTCAGTTTCTTTCTTTTCCTTTACCTCCCTGTTTCCTTTCCATTATCATGGCTCCTGTAGTTATGTCTGGATACATACTTGTCAGGGTTTGATTCTAGGATGCACATATGAGGGAGAACAAATGTCAATTTTTTTTCTGAGTCTGTGTTACTTCACTTAGTATAACAGTTTCTAGTTCCATCTATTTACCTGAAAATTTCTTGGTTTCATCTTCATTTACTGCTGAGTAAAACTCCATTGTATAAATGAACCACATATTCATTATCCACTAGTCAATTGAAGGACACTTAGGATGTTTCCATCTCTTAGCTATTGTGAAAAGAGCAGCAACAAATACGGATGTACAAGCGTCTCTGCAATAGGATGAGTTCTTTGGGTATACGCCAAGCAGTGGTATAACTGGGTCAAATGGTAGGTACATTTGTAGATTTTTAAGAGTTCTCCACACTGTTTTCCATAGGGGTTGAACAAATTGGCAGCCCCACCAGCAGTGAATGAGTGTTCCAGTTTCCCCACATCCTCTCCAACATTTGGTATCATTTGTTCTCTTGATCTTAGCCAGTCTAACTGGGGTAAGAAAAAATCTTAAAGTGATTTTAATTTGCATTTCTCTAATTATTAGTGATGTTGAACATCTTTTAAGATGTTTCATAGCTATCTTTACTTCTTCTTTTGAAAACTCTCTGTTCAGCTCCTTAACCCATTTTTTAATTCGGTTGCTTCTTGTCTTGATTCTCTGTTTTTTGCATTCATTGTATATTCTGGATATTAAATCTCTGTCGGATGTGTCGCTGGTGAAGATTTTCTTCCATTCTGTGGGTTTTCTTTTCACTTCCCTGGTTGCCTCCTTTGATGTACAAAAGCTTTTAGTTTAATGAGGTCCCATTTGTTGATTCTTGAGCTTGTTTCCTGAGTAATTGATGTCCAGTTTAGAAAATCCTTTCCTACACCTATATCTTGTAGTTTTTTCCCAATGTTTTCTTCTAACATTTTCAGAGTTTCAGGCTTTACGTTGAGGTCTTTGAGCCATTTGGAATTGACTTTTATGTAGGTTGGAAGATAGCAGTTTAGTTTAATTCTTCTACAGGTAGAGATCCAGTATTGCCAGCACCGTTTGCTGGACATGCTGTCTTTCCTCCAGTGAATGTTCTTGGCCCTTTTGTCAAATATCAGGTGGCTGAAATCGTATTTACTCATACTTAGGTCTTCAATATTGTTCCATTGATCTATGGGTTTATTTTTGTGCCAGTACCATGTTGTTTTTATGACTATATCTCTGTAATAGAGCTTAAAATCTGGTATAGTAATCCCCCCAGCATTGCTCTTAGTGCTTGGGGTAGTTTGGCTATCCGAGGTCTTTTCTGCTTCCATATGAAACTTAGGATACTTTTTTCCAGTTCTGTGAAAAATGTCATGGGGGTTTTGATTGGTATTGCATTGAATCTATAAATGACTTTTGGTAGGATGGCCATTTTCAGAATATTAATTCTTCCAGTCCATGAGCATGGGAGGTCCTTTCATCTGATGTCTTCCTCAATCTCTTTCTTTAAAGATTTAAAATTTTCATTGTAGAGTTCTTTAATGTCTTTCGTCAGGTTTATTCTGAGACATTTTATTTGCAGCTATTGTGAACAGGAGTGTTTCCATGTGCTCTTTCTCTGGTTGCTTGTTATTGGTATATAGGAAAGCTATAGACTTTTGTAGGTAATTTTTGTAACCTGCCACTTTACTGAACGTGTTAATAATTTCTAGGA
>NW_008338108.1:1190573-1244467 GCF_000622305.1 Nannospalax galili
TATATATGGCTTTAATTATGTTGAGGTATGTTCCCTCCAGTCCAATTCCCTCTAGGACTTTGAACATAAATGCATGTTGAATTTGGTCAAAGGCCTTCTCTGCATCTATTGAGATGGCCATGTGGTTCTTGTCTTTGAGCCCATTTATATGATTTATGACGTTTATTGACTTACATATATTGTTCCATCCCTGAATCTCTGGCATAAAGCCAACTTGATCATGGTGGATGATCTTTTTGATGTGTGTCTGTATGCAGTTTGCAAGTATCCTGTCAAGAATTTTTGCATCTATGTTCATTAAGGATATGGGTCTATAGTTTTCTTTTTTGGTTGTATCTTTACCTGGCTTGGTATTAGAATGATGGAAGTTCTTCCTCCATTTCTATCTTTTTAAATAAATTAAGTAGTATTGGATGTAGATCTTCTTTAAATGTCTGATAGAATTCTGGCATAATTCCATCTGGTCTTGGGCTTTTTTTAGTTAGGAGGTTTTGTATTACTGTTTCAATTTCTTTTTGTGTTATGGGTCTATTTAAGCTGTTAATCTCTTCTTGGTTTACTTTTGGTGGTTCCCAGGCCTTTAGATATCTGTCCATTCCTTTTAGGTTTTCAAATTTAGTAGCATATACTTTTGTAAAGTATTTCCTTATAATGTTCTGTACCTTTCTGGTGTCTGTTGTGATAGCTCCCCTTTCATCTAGGATTTTGTTGATTTGGAGATGTTCTTTCTTTCTTTTGGTTAACTGGACTAGCGGTCTGTTAATCTTGTTTATCTTTTCAAAGAACCAGCTCTTGCATTTGTTGATTCTTTATATTGTTTTATTTGTTTCAATTTCATTAATTTCTTCCCTGATTTTTGTTATTTCTTCTTGTATGCTGGGTTTGGGTTTCGTTTTCTGTTGCTTTTCAAGTGTGTTGAGTTGCAATGCTAAGCCATTTATTTATGTTCTTTCCGATTTTTTGATGTAGGCACTTAGAACTATAAACTTCCCTCTTAGGACTGCTTTCAGCATGTCCCAGAGGTTTTGTCATGTTGTATTGTCCTTTTCACTTAGTTCCATGAATACTTTTATTTCTTTCTTAATTTCTCTTTTGACTCATTCATCATTCAGGAGTGTGTTATTTATTCCCCATATGTTCATGTGGTGATTAGGGCTTCTTCTGGTGTTGACTGTAAGCTTTATTGCATTGTGGTCTGATAGAATGCATGGAATTATTTCAATCTTTTTGTATTTGTTGAGTTTTGTTTTGTGGCCCAATATATGGTCGATTGTGGAGTATGTTCCATGGGGTGCTGAGTAGGAAGTATGTCCTTTGGTGCTTGGTTTGAATACTCAGTAGATGTCTATTAAGTCCATTTGATATATGGTATTGCTTAATTCAGATGTCTCTCTGTTAACTTTCTGCTCTGTTGACCTATCTAATGGAGACAGTGGGGTACTGAAGTCCACTACTATTAATGAATTGGGATTAATCTGGGTCTTAAAGTCCTGTAGTATTGTTTTTATGAAGTTGGGTGCACCAGTTTGGTGAATATATGTTAATGATTGTAATGTCTTCTTGAGTTATTGTTCCTTTGATCAGAATGAAGTGGCCCTCTTTGTCTCTTCTGATTAGTTTTAGTTTAAAGTCTATTTTGTCATATATTAGAATTGCAACACCTGCTTTTTTCTTAGTACCTTTTGCTTGGTATATTTTTTTTCCATCCTTTCACTTTAAGATAGTGTCTGTCCTTGAAAGTGAGATGAGTTTCTTGCAGACAACAAAAAGATGGGTTTTGGTTCATAATCTGTTCACCTATTCTATGTGTTTTGACAGGGGAGTTCAGTCCGTTAATATGTAAAGTTATTAGGGAAAGATGAGTATTGAATCCTGTCATTTTTATTTCTGTTTACATTTGTGATATAGCTGTACTTTTCCACAGTTATACCTTCACTGAATATCTTTCTGCAACCCCTTGGGTATAGTCATTCCTTTCTTCATCTGTTTGTATTGCTCCCAGAACTCTCTGAAGGGCTGGTTTTGTGGACATGAATTCCTTCAGCCTATTTATGTCATGGAAGATTTTTCTTTCCCCTTCAACTATAATAGACATTTTGGCTGTATATAATAATCTTGGTTGGCATCTGTGGTCATTTAAAACTGGGAATACTTTTGTCCAGGCTCTCTGGCTTTCATAGTTTGCACTGAAGTGTCAACTGTTATCCTAATGGGTTTTCCTTTATATGTTACTTGTTGTTTCTCATTTGCAGCTTTCAGTATTGTCTCTTTGTTTTGTACGGTAGTGTTTTTACTATGATGTGCCGTGAAGAGTTTCTCTTCTGGTCCTGTCTGTTTGGTGTTCTATATGCTTCTTGTATTTATATGGGCATGTCATTCTTTAATTTTGGGAAATTTTCTTTCACGATTCTGTTGAAGATCTGGTCCATGCCATTATCTTGGGATTCTTCTCCTTCCTGTAAGCCTATGATTCATAAGTTTGGTCTTTTTATGGTGTCACATAATTCCTGCATATTCCATTCTTGTGATTTCTTAAATTTTTCATAATCTTTGCTTGAGTGGTCTAGTTCGTCCACTTTATCTTCCAGTCTTGATACTCTGTTTTCCACATCATTTATCCTATTGATGTGGCTTTCTCCTGCCATTTCTAATAGGCTTACTGAGTGTTTCACATCCTTCTTCATTTCAGACTGAGTATTCTTCACTATTTCTAACCCTTTTCTGAATTCATTCAGAAGTTTATCCCTATCTTCCTTCAGTTCTTTGATTTCTTTGTTTTTGTGTTCTTTAAATTCACTGAATTCTTTTATCATGTTTATAATTGTTCTTTTGAGTTCCATGTCCTGCATTATCTCTAGGGGGTTCTCATTGTACTCCTCTAGAGGACTATTGGTATTTGGTGGGTATATGTTATTTTGGTTTTTCCTGTTATTTTTTCTCTGTGATTTTGATGTGTATTTCTTTTGTATTTTCTGATTCTTGTGTGAGACTCATGCCTTCAAGTTTAAGTATGCTTCTTTTTGTGAACTTTATGTGTCTTTGTAGTTTACTTTTTGGGCATGAAAAGCTGGTCTGTCTGAGCTTCCAGTTCTCTCTTTTGATATTATATTGGAGTGGCCAGATTGCTTTTGTCTTCAGGAGTTCCCACAGAGGTCCAAGTCAGATGAGGATCAGATGCTCTCAGGCTTTCTTCTAAGGTCTGGATCCCTCCAGGTTAGATTTTGGCCTCAGGAATTTGGGGGTTGGTCTGGCCTGGGAGCCTGGCCTAAGAAAGATGCTGGTCTAGGGCAGCTGGTGGTCATGCCACCCAGAGATGCAAAGGCAGATGGGGCAGAAAGAGGCCCCAAGGACTCCTAGGGACTTCACTGAGGGTTGGGTTGGATGCAAAAGATCAGGAAGAGGAAAGGTCAGTTCCCGTGTCCTGGAAAGAGGCTGTTGGGTGGTGCAGGCCCAGGGAAACAGAGGGAGGTGAGGGCGGGGCCAGGCCCAGAAGCAGTGCTCCTGGGGACCAGAGAAGGCACTGAGTTGGTTTGGATGAAGAGGGTCAGGAAGCAGTAGTGGTTCCCCAGGTGTCTGGGCACCAAGACAAGGAATGGGACAGGACCCAAACTAGGAGGAGAGACTGGTGGGGGAGATGGGAGGGTGAATGAGGCTGGGGGAGTCAAGGCATATAGGGTGCAATGGACTTATCCCAGAGAGGGGCCTGTGGGTGGGAGAGAGGCCTATGGTGGGTCCTGCAGGCCCAGGGAAGCAGAGGGAGGTGAGGGCGGGGCTAGGCCCAGAAGCAGTGCTCCTGGGGACCAGAGAAGGGACTAGTTGGTCTGGATGAAAAGGATCAGGAAGCAGTTTTGATTCCCCAGGTGTCTGGGGCCCCAAGACAAGCAATGGGACAGGACCCAAACTAGGAGGAGAGACCTGCGGGGGAGATGGGAGGATGAATCAGCCCTGCCTTATTCTTGATTTTAATTGGATTACTTTGAGATTTCCTCAAATTAGGATACTGTTGGTTATTCCTTTGTCATATATATCCTTTATTATGTTGATGTATGTTCCCTGGATTTCTGTTCTCCTAGAGCTTTGAACATTTTTTTACGTCTTTGAAATGATCATGTGATTTCTATATTTACGTTCACTTACATAATTTATTACATTTACCTATGACCCTATGTTGGACCATCCCTGCAGTGGTAGAATAAAGCCAACTTGATCAAGGTGAATAACCTTTCTGAAGTGTTCCTATGTTCCATCTGCAAGTAATTTTCTGAGAAATTTGCATTTATATTCATCAGCGATATTGGTCCATAGTTTTCTTTTATGCTGTGTCTTTATCTGGTTTTGGTATTAGATTAAGACTGGTTTTTCAAAAGAAGTTTTCAAGTGTTCCTTTTATTGAAATTTTATAGAATAATTTTAGAAGCATTGGTTGTATTTTGGTTGTTATTGCTGCTAGTGATGTAGCTTCTATTTCATTAAATTCTGCTTTGATTTTAATGATTTCTTCCAGTCAGCTTAAATGACTACTAAGCATTTCAAAATATTGAACATCATTAACCATCAGGGAATTGTAAATTAAAACTGCTTTAAGATTCCAATTCACCCCACTCAAAATGGTTATCTTCAAGGAATCAAACAACAACCATTGCTCATGAGGATAGGTGGAAGGACCATTTATTTACTGTTGATAGGTATGTAAGCTGGTAGAGCCGCTATGGAAATCAATTTTGTGTTTCCTTAAAATCTAGAAATAGAATTACCATATGACCCAGCTACTCTACTCCCAAGCAAATGCCCAAAGGACTGTATATCATAATATAAAGATACTTTCTCATCTATTTTCATTGTTACTGTATTTACAATAGTTTGGAAATGTAGTCAATCTAGATGTCCATCAGCATATGCTTCAGTAGTAAAAATGTAGTACCTATACATAATGGAATTTTATTCTGCTGTAAAGAAAAATGAAATTATGAAACTTTCAATTAAGTGAATATAGCTGGAGAAAAGTTATACCATACCAAGTGAGGTAATCCAGCTCTAGAAAAAAAAATATTTCATGTTTTCTCTCACATGTGGATCCTAGCTTTAAGTCTTTAGGTTTGCATGTTTATCTTGGAATATATGTAGAAGCTGGGAATCTAGCAAAGAGCCATTTGTGTGGCTGCCTCAAGGGAGGAGAAAAGAGGAGCATAGGTGGTTTAGAATAGAGAGAAGAAATGCTGGGTGTGGAGTTCAGAGGAGAGCTTGTGGGAATCAGTTCTCTCCTTCAGTGATATGGGTCCAGGGGATTGAGCTCAAGTTGTCAGACTTGCAAGGCAAGTGCCTTCCCTTTGGGCATTTGTGTGTTTTCTTGAAGCTTATTCCCTAATGTCCTTCATTTCAGAAAGTTAAAATTTGACCTCTACATTATTTTTTTAATGACCCATGTTCTGGTATTTCTCTAGAGATGTTCAGTTTCTTTTGTGAAGAACAAATCTATTTCTAACTTTGTGTATGCCAAAACATTTGTACACACTAGTTTTGTATTCAGGTGAGTGGGGGAATAGGATTGGAACAGGGAGTTTGTGACTAATGGGTTAAATTTCCCTTAACCTCTCATGTTTCCCTCCCATTTTATATTGACTAATTTATCTGACTCTTGAGCATCTAATTTTCAAATTCTCAAGTGGATAAACTTTGTCTCTTCTATATGATAAATACATTCATGGTTGGTAGGGAAGCAGAGAACTGTTTAACTCCTTATTGTGCCCACTTCAAATTAACTTCCCTGGTTTTCATCACATCCTACATTTGTTTCAGAAGTAATTGGCAGCTCTGTCCTGAGATATATACATTCTTCTTGACAAATTAGTATGTCTTTTGCTGTCATCCTCTGTGCTGGTATTGATGTATAAGCTCTTTACTCTTCTGTCAGTAATGAAGCCTTTGTTTATCTTGCAAATATGTATGGGCGTCCTTCATTGACTGTAGCTTTCCTTTCATTGATATCCATTTACTGACATTTTCATGGAGGTATGAGACAGAGGGTAAAAATTAACACTTTAATTCAAGTCTTTTTATTATATGTCAATATGATTTTTATAATTACTGGCTACTCTCCTTTCCGATTCTGAAGTATAAGTTCATAGCTTTGCCCATTTTTCTATTGTTTGTGTATATGCATTTATTGTTAAATGGATAAAAATATTTGAAGTAAGAAAATTAGGTTCAAATTCACAGAAATATAACTTCTCTTTTGAGTAAGAAAAGCAAAATGTATTGATCTGAAACCTTTTCAGTTATTAGATGAGACTCATTTAGCTCCTCAAACATATTATATACAATAACAAGATGTGAGAGCTGCAAAGCCTAGTTTTTATTTTTCCAAAAATGCCAAATTCTATTTCTGTGCAGTCTCTGCTGTACTCAGTCCCTTCTGCCCCCCCCCGGCCTTATTCAGTTGCCTTGTTTCTTAACTAGGCTTCCCTCCATATAATGTTGATTGACATTGCATTGAATCTATAGATTAATTTTTAGCTTTTTTACTTCGTTATAGAATTGTATTTTTCATATATGGACATTTATTGTTTTATTTTACATGATCAGTTTGTTGGCATCAAGCATATTCCTACCATTGGACAATCATTACCATCATTCACTCCAAAACATTTTCTGTTTTACAAAATTAACTGCATTCTCATTTAATAATTCTCCATATCACAGAACTATCGATTTTTTTCTTATGTGACTAGCTTATTTCACTTAGCATTATATGTCTTAATGTTTTATCTATATGGTAGCATGTTCCACAATTCTCTTCCCTTCTAAAATTAGCATTCCACTATATGCATGTACCACATCCATCAGTAGATGCTGCCTCCTTTTCTTTGCTATTGTGAATAATGATGTCCACAACTCATTTAAATTACTTTGGAAATGGAAATTCTGAATCATATGATAATTCTATTTAATTTTTTGAAGAGATGCCAAATTATTTTCTGGAGTAGCAGCTTCATTTTACATTCCTACGTGTAGGCAACAAGAGTTCTAATTTCTCCATATCTTTGCCAATATTTGTTACTCAATAGACATCCAAAAAAGTGAGAAGCAGTATTACCTTGTGATTTTTTTTCTTAATGTTTAATGAGGTAGAACATGTTTTGATGTGTCTATTAGCCATTTATATATGTCACCTTCAGAGAGTACCTGCTCACATCCTTTGACTTTGTGGTAGAGTTTTGTAGTCATTGAGAATGAGTTGTGGAAGTGAATTTTAAATTCTTTATATTAACCTTTTATCAGATTAATGATTTGAAAATAACTTCTCCAGGTCTGTAGATTTGCTTTCCATTGTGTCGATGTTTTTTTGTAATGTACCAGGAGCTTTAATTTTGTTGCAGTTTCATTTATCTACTTTTTGTTGAATATACTTTTCACGTCAGATCCAAGAAATCACTGTGGATGTACTATAACAAATCTTGTTCCCTAATTTTTCTTGAAACATTTTTATAGTTTGAACACTTAAGTTAATTATTATGTGACTTGAAATGAGGGTCTTAATTTCCATGCAGATACCAAGATTTACCCCACTGTTTGTGGAAACAATCAATTTTGAAAGTTGCTCAGTAGAATATATTTAAATAGTGTTTCTGTCACACATACTCTCTAGCCCATTTTTTATTTGAATTTTATTTTTAACTATGTGTACGTGTGCGTGTGTGTGTGTGTGTGTGTGTGTGTGTGTGTGTATGTGTGTGTGTATGTCTTCATGGGTATGTGTATGCAAGTGCAGTTGCTCATGGAAGCCAGAAGAGGTAGTCAGATGTACTGAAGGAGGAGTTAGAGACAGTTGTGAGCCACCCAAGGGTGCTGGGAATTGAACCTGTGTCCACTGTAAGAGCAGTACATAATCTTAACCACTGAGCCACCTCTCCAGCCCCTCTAAATTTTTAGTACCATATGATATATCTTATTCTTTTCTGATTTTTACTTATTTCTTCTGTACTTCAGTCTGGTACTTTATAACTTGCTGTTATTTAAATTAGTAGTCTTCTTTATGCTCCTTAATCTAACAATATCATTTATTAACTCTTGATTTTTCTTACTTTTTACACTGTGTGGACTGATGGATATTGGTAAAGCTCTACTGATCAGTTGTACCAGCAGATGACTAAAGGGAGGAGAGTGGATTCAACTTCCCTAGAGGGAATTTGTGTTCTGTTTGGCATTGTCTAGCATGAATTTCTCCACCTTCTCCCTAACTTCTTCAGGGGTAAAAGGAATCTACTATTGTTAATTCTTAGACACCATACTAATTCTGTATTCCTTGTATCCTACACTCAGCTTTGCAAATAGTTTTTTCACTCAACACATGAAATATCATTTAATATTAATGCACCTTTTTCTACCTGTGACATTGACTACTGTAAATTGACATATATAAAATCTTGGTTTGTTAATATTTCACTTAGTGGCTTTTGGGGTTTGTTATACTTTAAACTGTCATTTTCCTACAAATATAAAGTATCCTATGTTTCTTTTCACTACATTTTTTCCTTGAATTTACTTAAACTTTTTGATCCGTTTGAACTTGTTTGTGATATTAAAAGTAAAGCATGACTCATGATTTCCCTATATTTTTGATGATTCATTCCATTTGTTTTCCTTTTTCTTTTGAAATCTGCTAATGAAATTTAAATAAACTATTGGTATTTTATTGGATAAACACAGAATGTATAGAAATTTACAGATAAATAATATCTGCATTAATAGATTTATCCATATGTTTTAATTTGTTTTCTATGTTGCTGTGATAAAGCATTGACCAGGTGTCTTACACTTAGAGTTCATCATTGAGGGAAGTCAAGGCAGGAACTCAAGGGCAGGAACTGAAGCAGAGACCATGAAGGACTCTGCTTACTGGTTTGCTCCTGCTTTCACATTCAGCTACATTTCTTATACACAGGCCCATCTGCCTAGGAATGGTACCACCAATAGTGGATTGGACCCTTCTACATCAATTATTCATCAAGAAAATGCCCTACAGACATGTTCACAAGCCAATCTGATGGGGGAAACACATCAGCTGGGGTTCTTTTTTCCCAAGTGACTCTAGGTTTGTGTCAACTTGACAGCTAAAACTAACACAAATATGTCACTGTATTCCATAACCTGTCCTTTTTTTGTTTGTCAATAGCTCACATTAATATTATAATGCAAAATGCACTACAATTTTTATAAGTCCTGGAGTCTTTTGAAAATTTCAATAAGGAATGGCTGGGGGTGCCAACAACACAGCAGACAGTAGCAGGAATATCAGAGTATAAGGGCTCTAGTGGGGGGAGGGAGGCTATGGGAGGGTGCTATCTTAGAAGTGGGTGTAAAAATAAATAAATAAATAAATAAAATTGTTTTAAAATAAAAATAATAAAATTAAGAAAATTAAAAGGCAAAAAAAATCAAAGTTCTCTATAAAATCCAAAGTTTTTTAACATTGTTCTCTTATATAAATTTTTCTTTAAGTTTATATACATTCTTATTCCAAGAGTGGAGAATCAGTGCAAAGTTACAATCAGATTAAAGCAAATCCCCAAATTCAACAGTGTAAAGAACTCAGTGTCAAACATGTGGGACTCACTCATGATCTGTGCTCCAAAGGGCTTGGGCAGTCTCACTTCTCCAGATTTGCCACCTGCAGCACACATTGCAGGCCTTGTACACTCTGTAGGCCCCATTCCACACTTACTGCTGGCCTTGGCAGAGGTCTTATGATCCTGGTATCTCCAATATCCTGAGGTCTCCACTGAATCTGAGGCTTTACCTTCACCAATGACCTCATGACCTCTCTATAAGAACTCTAACCTTGCCACCTTCTCTCCATGATCCATTCATGCCTTCAAATTAATATCATATGGGTGACTCTTACACATTATCAAGTTTGGCCACCAGCTTGATGTGTAGCCTTGGCCCCTATGCATAGCTTTTGTGTTCTTACCCTGAGGAAATACTTCCCAGAAGATCTCACCTCATTGATGCAAGACTCATTAACCATGGCTTATTCTTCCATGCCAGCTGACAAGCACTACTTCCGGTGAAGTACATTTTTCTCTTCCACAGATTCATATACAAAACATCACACAAGCAGCTTGATGGAGCCTTGGAGGGACTGTCAGACTTCCCACAGAAGCTTCTCAGGCCAGACCTCAATTATCTGCATTTCTCTCAGCATTCCTGTCTTCTAAGCTCCCGTAGACCAGTCTACTAAGCTCTAGGCACTCAATGGCTTGTTCAGCTCAAAGTTCCAAATGCTTCTGCAATCCTTCCCATCAAATAACTGAGTTGGTTCCATCACAGCAAGACCCCACTTCCAGTACCACAATTTGTATTAGTTAGGGTTCCCTAGAGGAATGGGATTTATAGCATACATATAAACATATGTGCACATGTTAAATCAGCTTCTGTGGAAATAGTAAAATAGTGACAACAGTTGTCTTATACCTGAGAGACTGAGAGCCTAATGGTCTCAGACCTTTTAGTCTGGATGGCTTAACTGTCTTAATCTGGCACCAAAATGCTGGCGAGTTCCTAAAGAGCCCCTGGTTCCTAGTCATCTATGGAAACCTGGAAATGGCAGTCCTGAATTAAATGAAGGGATCATGAGCAGCAGCAACAGAATAAATCATCGCGGAGGCAAGAGAAAAGGCAAAGCTGGCAAAAGGTGAATATTATTCCTTCAGGCATGCTCTTTTTTTTTTTCTGGACTGTTACCAGATGTTGCTCACATTTGGGATAGATCTCCTTGCACCAATTAAGGTAATCAGGATAATTCCTCAAGTGTGCATCCCTACTCAGGTTATTCTAATTTGTAGTGAGTTGACATTAAAATCAACCATCACACCAGGAATACAGCATTTCACTTGTTAAAGTCTTCACTTGCAATTATCATTAGGTTTTCAGATTTTATTTTTATAGAATTTTTACAATTACTGATACCCATCATATTTGGTTAAAGTTAGTTGCTAGTGTAAACATTGCACTCATCTATTATAACTTATAACTAACTTTTTTTGCATGTTGGAATCAACTGATTATTGAAATTATTACTTTAATTTTGAAATCACCTACATTGCTGAATTTTTATGTCTGCAATAGTTTTAAATTTTCTAAGATTATTTTCTTCCATTTTTCATGTATGTGTGTAGAGTATGCATGTGTGTATATGCAGTTTTTGCAAATGTGTGCACACATATGTGTGGGTGCTGTTTCATATGTGTACAAAATGCATTTAAAGCCTCATCCTAGAGCACTTTTCCACCTTATTCATTGAAGCAAGGTTTCTCAATCAAAGCCAGGACTCACTGATACTCTAGTCAGCTTGCTCTGGTGATCTCCTGTCTCCACCTTCTGAGGCTGGTGTTACAGGTCGGCTGCCAGGTACACCTAGCATTTATTTGTGTTCTGAGGATCTGAATCTGGTCCTCATGTTTTCCCTATAAGTGCTTTAACCAATGAGCCTTCTCCACTTCTAAGGCTTTTTGTGAGGCAACTCCTGGGAATAGAAATATAGAAAGTGCTCTCAGAATATGTTCAATAACAACTTCATATAAGAAGTGATCTGTTAATTGAGTACCCAGGATTAAGTGGGAACTTGACAATTATAAGTAAAGATGAGAAGAATATGAGTAGAATGTTCTAAGTTGTGAAGGAACATACATTAATATATATGAGGCAAGGCAACAATTAATTTAGGGGCTTACATGCTATTCTATATCATAGGTCAATGGTTGGTTGAAATAACATATTTTGTGATCATATGTGTTGCAATATATGTTTTGCAATAGTGTTGTATAATATAGGGGATACATTGAGGTATGAGGGAAGAGGAAGGCGTGGGTTGAATGCACACTGATGAGGTGGAATCCGCAAGACTTTGTGACTGAGAGGTGGGGAGAGGAATAAAAGGAAAGACTATGGGTTTTAGCTGAGGCAGGGGCTAAAGGAAGGAATTTCTGAGAGGAAGGAGATGAATTCAGTTTTAGTAAGGTTATATCTGAGAAGCTCATGGAATATGTTATTATTAATTTACTGAGTATATCTATTAGATGTATTATTCATTTATTTATTACAGAAATATTAATTAAATTTCTTCTCCAAGTACAATAATTTCTTCATGGCAGGAACATGCATTGTGGTATGCATTCTGCTCTATTATAATAGTACAGACAGGATGGTAAGTATACATATTAACACATATTTAATTGATATATTTTATATAAAGAAAAGTGGTTAGATTATTATGAGTTGAACTGAGCATCCCCAAAATTAATACGTTTAAGTCCCAATTCCCAATACCTCAGAATATAGGCGTATTTGGGGATACAGTCTTCAACAAAGTGATTAAGGAAAAGTGAGGCCATGAGGTCGGGGTCTTAATCCACTATGATTCATTCTTCTCAGAAGAAGAAGGCAGAGGTGCTTATGTCCAAAGGAAAGACTAGGTGAGAAGACTACCCACAGAAAGGGTAGGCCAAGAGGAAATGCCTTAGCTGAATGTAATCCAGCTGCTACCTTGATCTTGGATTTCTAGCCTCCAGAACTGTAAAAAATGTCTGTTATTGAATCCAGTCAGAATGTAGCCTTTTGTGATGGCAACCCTAGTAAACTAACATAGTGAGAAATAATTAATTTATTCACTTTATGTAATAATGTATCAATAATGACAGAGACTGAAAGCTAAACAAAACACAAATCTTCCCATATCCTCCCCTCTTCCTCTCAATATCCTGATAATCATTTATTATTGTTACATGTATTTACATGTATGTGTGTATAACAGATGATTTTTTTTAATTAGTGTCTTAGGTATTAACAAAGTACTGCTAGAAAATAAACTAATACTTTTTGTGTTTGGAAGAATTCAATTTGCATCATCAATAAGAAAACAGTAAC
Source organism: Nannospalax galili (assembly GCF_000622305.1). Taxonomy (NCBI): domain Eukaryota; kingdom Metazoa; phylum Chordata; class Mammalia; order Rodentia; family Spalacidae; genus Nannospalax; species Nannospalax galili. The sequence continues at coordinate 1,203,498 of NW_008338108.1, forward strand.
AGTAGCTATGGAGTAAAAGTAAGTATTGTGCAGGTATGACTTATTCAGACCCTTTAAGATGAAACATCTGGATCAATAACAGCCAGCTGATTAAGGTGGTAGTGCCCTAGGCTACATACACCCATGTTCTGTTCCTCTTAATCTAGAATCTAGAATCTAGAATCTAGAATCTGTGCAAATTAAACAATTATTGTCATCCTTAACTTTTTTCCAAGGGCTGTTTAACTATTTTTCCCCTAGTAGAAGTGCCTGAAGAATAATCAGTTAGCTTATGGTTTTTGTTTGTCTGTTTGCTTTTTTGACAGACTCTTGTGTATCTCAGGGTGTCCTTCAACTCCCAGTATACCACAGGATGACCTGAACTTTTGCTCCCCCTGCCTATACTTCCTTACTGGCTTGGATTATAGGTGTGTGCCACCAAGCCCAGTTCTGTGCAATATTGAAGATAGAATCCAGGGCCTTGTACATGCTAAGCAAGTACTCTACTGGCTGAGCTACATTCTAAGCCCTAACAAGTTTCTACGAGAATCTGGCTTCCCTGTGTAGTACTTAAAAAAATATAATGATTCTCAGTTGTAACAATGGAGCAAGACTCACTGACTCCAGGCCTCTAATTTCTGTGCAGCATTAACTTTGAAACCATTCAGAATGATTTCAACAATAATAAAAATAACTTAACTTGGAATGTATGCTAAAGGTCCAGAGCATTAAGAGTGCTAAATTGCTTACTGACCAGAGTCCCTTAAAGGCTTAAAAGTGGTACAGCAGGTTCTCATCTTATAGAGAAAATTATGACCAAATAATCCTCACCCTAAGATTTTGATTGCGAAAGGAAGCAGAAAGTTAGTTTGTAGCCCACAGAAAGGACTATGAGTCACCTGTATCCTTAAATGTGATTTTGCATTAAAATATTTCTTATTTTAAACTATTAAAGACCTCATTAATCTATGAACTTGAATCTGATAATGGACAAATGATGCTGCTTGTTGAAAAACACACATGTAAATATTTGCAGTACATTTGGCTCACAAGAAACAAGAATATGACATATACAGTATATTTTATTTCTTTTTGCATCTAAAACTTTGTTGAGAATTTCATACATGCATATAAGGTATTTTGATCAAATCCATGCCCATTCGCTCCCCTCCAACACCTCCCATATCGCCCCACCACTTTTTTCTAACAACTTCGTGTGCTCTTTTTTTCTTTCTTTCTTTCTTTCTTTCTTTTTTAATGGAGCTTTTTGCTACTCTGGCACCCCCCCCCCCAGCAAGAGGTTACCATAAAATCTTTTAAGGATTAGATAAGAGCTCTCAAATACTTTTGACATTTTGGGCCTTTGCAACAGAGTATGTTGCTAAGAGACCCAAGGACATTTTGATTTTTAGCCAAGAAACTGGCCGCTTTTCTTTGGAGTCTTTTTACTCTAACTGCCTAGCCAATTCCTACCTCCTATTCTTGTCACACCATCCTCTGAAGAGGTTACTCAAATTGCCAATAGGGACTGGGAATGCACACCTCTCTGGCTTCTTCATGCTGAGCAGGGATGCAGGGTGAGGCAATTGGAGTACCCCTTCAGTAGATCTATTTAAAAGACTCCCAAATTCCATAACTATTATCTGTAGGGAAAAAAGAAGATCCTTGACTGGTGACTAGGGGATGTGAAGGAGAAGTAAAGGCAAGAGTAGTTACCATTACAAGTTCTAGACAGGGAACCAGAAAAAAAGTCAGAACAGGGCAAATTTCAAATGAGAGTCCGCTGGGATTTCTTGACAAGAGTTTACAAAAGCATCCCTCTATTGGGTCCCTCCTCATTTTTCTTTTGTCTGCCAAGCCTGGATTTGAGAGTGATGGGTTCAGGATTTGTTTTCAGGCACTTTGATAGCTGTTGAGGTGGGTAGAATCAGTGTCAGTTCCCTCTCAAAGGCTTCTAGGTAAGGGGAGAAAACAAATTTAGCCATCATTTTAGAACAATAGTGGATTATTTTCCTTAGCTACAGGTGGGCACTACAGTATTGCAGACCTGCCTGGGGTGGGTCTCTCTGGCTCTCTGGCTCTCTTCCTCCGCGGTGGCTACAGATCAGTGGGCTCTTTCTCTCTCCATGGCTGCGGCGAGTGCAGGTGGGCTCTGCGCCAAGCTGTAGGGAGGCTCAGGCTAGCTGTGGGACACTCCCCCTGTGCCCGCGGTCATTGGCCACCGGTCCGCGGGGGACAGGGAGAGCAAAGCGGGGAGCGCAGAAGTGGCACGTGAGTGCTGACAGAAGGCAGCTTCTTCTGGGAAGATTGATCACAGGCTGGTCCCAGGCGCAGTGAAACACAGCTCAGCCAGATTCAGTGATACAGCTCCACTTTATTAGGGGGAAAACTAGAGAATTTATAGTGTGGAGGCAGTAGAAAAAGCCTCAGTTGATAGGTGCTCCGTAGTATGCTTTATTTACATGTGGCGGTGGGCTTCTTTCAGGCTGTCAGACAGTGCCTGATTATCATATAGAAAAACCTGGTAGTTTCTATGCCAGAGGTCATGTTTTAGATAAGCCATCTGTGGCGGGCACTTCAAAGTGAGCCAGGAAGAGAGCAGGAGGCTCCCTGCTGAAAAGGGGAGTCTTTCCATCAGGTGCTGAGCCCCTTAGGCTATCTGGACATGGAGAAACTGCGACCCTAACAGCAGGGTTCCCCAACACAGACCAAGATTTGAAGTCTCACATCTGAGCAACACTTTCTGCTTAGAAACAAAATCATCAATGAGAAATAATTATCTAAATAACATTTTATATGGACTTAACCCTAATGTCTGGGAAGTATAATCCCTTGAACTCTTAAAGAAATATACTAAAGAGTATATTGTATTTCTTAACACCAAAATGTTGTGCATATATTTTAAAGGGCAGGGCAGGAAACCAGCTACATGAACCCAGACTTTCTAAGAAAAACCCACTGGTTGATTGAATTGTAGAGATCTAACAATTAAATATCAATATTTAGAAGAGTCCTTTGGGGAAATATATTTTATTAGGTGCTAATCTATCTGATCAAGCAGTAACCAAACTTCTTTGCATTCAAATCAAAGCAATTAAAATGACATTGCTTCATTTACTTTGATCAAGACTCTTCATTATGATCTTAAGGATATTTGAAATAAATGATGACAAGTCTAGGAAGAAATTGGGAATTTGATTTAGAGTCAATGTTGTCTTACTTATCTGTGGTTAATGTGACAAAGAACTAAATGAGAAATTATTTTTAATCATGTCTTGGCATTTAGTGCATTGATACACTATTAGGCCTGTAGCAAAAATCACACATATGCACTCATCCAACAATCATTTGTTGAATATCTGCTATGCATATTAACCCTTTAAATACACAAAAATAAGAAAAGCACTTAAAGGTCTTATGATTGGATGAGATATATACATATAGGATTATAAATAGTCCTGAGCAAGCCTCCAGTGCCCTGCTCGGGACTATTTTATATTCAGAAATGTTGTATGAAATTTTAAAAGCTCAATAAAAAAATAGTCTTGAAAGACAGATAATATTCTGGTAGAAAGAAGAAAGAATAATTCAAATGTCATATAAAATACAGAAATTCTTTCCATAGGAAGTAAATTTGCAAATGGGTTCTTGAAAGATGAGAACCACAGTAATCAGTGGGTGTGAACCAGAACTCCTGCTTCCCCTCGGCAGCAGGAAGAAGAGTCATCTCACAAAGGAGGACTAGAAGTGAATGAACACAGTTTGGTGTGACATGCTCGTGTTAATGAGTATTTTAAGAAAGAAAGCAGCAGAAGGTCTTGAATCTTATCCTAAGGACTTTAAACTGCATTATCTAGTTAATGGGGTATCATAGACAAATGTGCAATGAAGGACTAAGGATTACACAGGACAATGGGCATATAGACTAGAATCATTTAAAAAGATAGCATAGTATCATTGAGAGGAAAAGGAAGTGTTAGATTTTATTTGGCTTTTTTGTTACTATTATTGTTTGGTTCTGTGTTTGTTGCTGTTTGGTTGTTTTGTTTTGTTTTGTTTTGTTAAGACAGGGTCTCAGTTAACCTAGAACTCACTATATAGACCAAGCTGGCCTGGATCTCACAGAGGTCCACCTGCCTCCACCTCTGGAGTGCTGGGATTAAAGATGTGTGCCACCACCCTTGACTTAAGAGTTAGAATTTAAAGAAATTCTGAAAAATTGAAGAATAGAATTTGATATGAAGAATAAAGGATAAAGTTAAGCATAACCTTAGCTCAGAATGCCCTTCAATATTTATTTCCCCTTTCTTACTCAACCGTTATATCAATCAGAATTTTAGGTGGAGCCATTGTCACTAAGATAAATGTTTACATTTAAAAAAAATATTTTATTATTTTTTAATTTTGTGTATGAGTGTATTGCCTTCATGTATGCAAATGCAGAGATCAGAAGACAGAATTGGATCCCCTGGAACTGGAGTTACTGATGGATGTTGTTAGCCTCCATGTGGGTGATGGGAATTGAATCCAGGTTCTCTGCAAGAGCAACCAGTGTTCTTAACTGCCGAACCATCTCTCCAGCCCCTTTAAAGATTTTTTAAAAAATTATGTTTATGCCTGTGTGTCTTTGGGTAGGTATGTGCATGTGAGTACAGGTAACTGACGAGGCTGGAAGAGAATGTTGCATCCACTGGAGCTGGAATTAAAGGCAGTTGTGAGTCACCCAACATGGGCACTAGAAACTGAACTCGGGTCCTCTATAAAATCAGCACTCATTCTTAACCACTAAGACATCTCTCCAGCTTTTAACAAGCTCTATTTTATAGCTGTTATAGCTGCAAATGTTTAAATTCAAGCCTGAGAGGTACAGATGCAGCATCTAGAAATTCCCATTTAGTAAGAAGAAACATTTCTTTATTCCATTTTCTTTTTTGTAATATGGTGATTTTTTTGCATATTTTTATTGATTTTTTTAATGTATTTCATATACAACATCTTAATCCTCTTTATACCTTCTTCCCCATCAGCACTCTCCCATAGCCTCCTTGCTGGATTTCATGCATTCTATCATTAATGTTAAGGCTTATGGAATCAAGTTAGTGTCCCCAGATGGCTCTCAGTGCAAGTTCATCCACTAGGGTCAAGTCAGTTTATCTAAAGCCACTCCCCTAAAGAAGATCAGTTCTTCCTCACCCAGCAGTAATCAGTTGCCCAATAGCTCTCCAGCTAAGATTGGGGCCTTCTGCTCATTTCCACATAAAGTACTGTAAACATAGCCAGATATACATGGCTGGAGAGATCATAGATCTTAGAGAAAATCCCAAGGCTGCTACATCCTTTTTCCATTTTCTTTGCTTTTGTTGAGATGTGGTTGAGATTTTCCAGAGCATTTCCAACATTTGGGCACTTCAAAGTGGAAGCCAAATGCCTCTGTTGTGCCCAGAAAACAGACCCCCAAGAATAACCACGGAATCCAGAGGGCATGCAAGAACAAAGAGTCTTTATTCGGGCTTAAGCTCAGGTTCTCAGACCTCACCAATGCAATGGATCCATCCTGAGAGCCCCGATTGCAGGGGGAGGGAGATTTTTATAGGTTTTATAGGTTTTGATTGGTTCGAGGAGCCGGTGCACCAACACACTTTTGAATTGATTGGTTACAAGGGATGCAGTCATGGGGGCCTTCTCATTGGTGGGTGCTACTCTCAGAGCTGTGGAATGTGCTGTTATCTGTAGAGCCAGAAGTCTCTGTTTTACCTTATAAGGCTGCTATATGTCTGGGCTTGCTTCACCTATAGCCTCCTGGGGTTGGGGTGGCAGGTGGAGATTACAACATGCCTGTGCATGTTCAGGCTTGCCTGAAACAGCTAGTCAGAATGGGGTCAATATAGTTTGTCTATTTAGCCAAGCAATCAAGCAGTTTACAGAAGCGAAAAAGAGCAGTTAGTCCTAGGTAGTGAGGGTGGTCTCCTGGGATTAAGGGGGCATAATCCAGGGCAGGGGAAACTTAAAAGAAACCAAAGCCAGTATGGCTTTTCATTTCACCTCAGATGATGCTCCTGTGTGTCAGAAAGAGGGAAGTAGGAGTCTGAGTCATTAATGATTCCAGGGCCACTGCTGCAGCCCAGGATTACCTAATTCTGGGCAGCTTTTACATAACAGAAAAATCAAATTGAAAGTGTATTTTTTGTCTTTTGGATATTTTTATTTTATATTCACTCAAGAATAATCGACTAATTCAATGACATCAAGTTTCATATCTGAGAAATTATAGCATGGTTCAAATCAACTGAACTATATTTTTTTTAATTTTTAATTTATTATTTTTATTTTATGTGTATGTGTGTATTGACTGCATGTAGGTAAGTGCACCCGCGTCATGCAATGCCCGCGGAGGTCAGAAAAGGCTGTCAGATCCCCTGGGATTAGAGTTAAGGACAGTTGTTAGCTGCCTTGTGGGTGCTGGGATTCAAACCTGGGTTTTCTGCAAGAACAACCAGTGTTCTTAACCGCTGAGCCATCTCTCCAGCCCCTATAGCAAGCAAGCCACACTTTTCAATGACTAAAAACAAAAAGCAGTTTTCCCTACCAGGTCACATTAGCATGCCTAATTTTCAGAGAATGTAGAAATGAGATTATTTTATATGCTCAGATAGAAAAGAGAAGCAGAAATTGATAAGGATTACTAATTTATTAATATTTCTCACAAGGTATCACTAACAAGAATAGAGAAAGAAAGAAAAAGGCAGAGATAATGGATTTAATTATGAATATCGTTAGAATGAGAATGTCCTCCCTAGGCTCCAAGTATTTGAACACTTGATCCCCTGTTCATGGTGCTATCCAAGGAGGGTCATGGAACCTTTAGGAGGTGTGGCCCTGCTGGAGGAAGCATGTCATTGGGGGCAGGTTTTGAGAATAGTTTGCACACTTCCAATCTGGTTTGCTCTGCTTCCTGTGCCTATTCAGATGTGAGTTTCAGCTTACTGCTCTGGCCACCAGGGCCACCAATGCCACCATGCCCCCCCCCCCATCGTGGACTCTAACTCTTTGGAACTGCAAGCCAAATAAACTATTCCTTGTATAAGTTTCTTGGGCCATGGTGTTTTATCACAGCAACAGAAGAATAACTAATATAATACCTATGGATAATGTTTCTTTGAATGAAATATGGATCATGTCTCTTAGTGAGTATGCATGAACCAGATACTTGCCTATATATAAGTGGGGTTTGAATCTCCAGGAGATGAGATCCTTAGTGCTGGATTGCTGGGAAGAGATGTGACCAAATCATGGATAGAAAAAGAAATAGAATAATAAGGACATGTAGGAAGGAGGTCACTCAGTTCTAACAATGTTTAAGAAGATGTAGATTAAAAACAAAGTCTAACATTTTATAGAAGAGTCATCTCAGCTCTGTGAACATCAATTTGAACCTATAATTAAATACTGAACTAGTGAATTGCTTTGTGTTACACTGAGAAACAATCAGAGTTCCACAAGGGGCTTCTGGTCATTTTCCCTAGTAGGACTGTAGTGTTCAGGAAAATAATGTCATACACCTAATGGTGAAAAAGTAAAAATTGGATGTAATCCATCTGATAATGTAGAAATAAACAATGCTAACTACCAAGCTGGAGTTTCTGCTCACTGGGGTGATCCCAACTGCTGTGGTTAATAAGAAACTGGGTCTGCTAAGGAAGGTCTTTTAGTGTAACCATCTCATGAACATTATCCACCTGCTTCAGAATCAAATCATCTTTATTTATCAGTAGAATATCTTTGTTCAATTGTTTGCTTTGATTTTCTTAGTTTCATTGGCTTTACTACTTAAACAGTATAATATTGAAAACTGGGTAAGAAATACCTAATCTAAGAAATATTTTGAATAATAGAAAATAAAAATGATTCAACCACTACATTCAACCACTAAAATTTTTTAATTTCTTTTTTATTTTTAAAAAAATTTAAATTTTTATTTTATATGTATGAGTGTATTGGCTACATGTGTGTAAGTACACCCATGTCATGCAATGCTGGAGGCGGTCAGAAGAGGGTGTTGGATTCCATTGGAATTGGAGATAAAGACAATTGTTAGCCACCATGTAGGTGCTGGGAATGAAACCAGGGTCCTCTGCAAGAACAACAAGTAGTGCTCTTAACTCCTGAGCCATCTCTCAAACCCCTAAATTTCTTTTTATAAAAATATTTTATTAGTTTTATGTGTATGAGTATATTGCCTGCATGTGTATGAATATACCCATGTCATGCAATGCCCTCAGAGGTCAGAAAAGGGAATTCAGTTCCCCTGGAATTGAAGTTATGAACAGTTGTTAGCCACCATGTGGGTGCTGGGAATTGAACCCAGGTCCTCTGCAAGAAAATCTAGTGCTCTTAAATATTGAGTCATCTCTTCAGCCTAAAAATTTAAATTTCTTAATCTAAGACAAAACCCAGCCCAATATAAGTATGTGACAGACTGAAAAGTTGATCGATGGGTTATAAAAATCTCAAATATGGGGCTGGAAGGATGGCTCGGCAGTTAAGAACACTAGCTTTCCTTGAAGAAGACACAGGTTTGAATTCCAGCACCCACATGGCAGCTAACAACGGTCTGGTCTGTAACTCCAGTTCCAGGGAATCGGACGGCCTCTTCTGTCTTCTGTGGACTTTGCTGACACAAGTGCACGTACATACACACAGGCAATACAGGCATACACATAAAATAATAATAGTTAAAAATAATTTAAAAAATAAAAAAAATCTCAAACATAATTTTCTATTGAAAGCTCAAAATAGTATTATTAGATATATATTGAGTTTTAAGAAATTTGTTTTTGAAATGTTTTTCTTAGACATCCAGATTTTAGTAGCTAAAGGAAATCAGCTCAAATATCAAGGTTTTTTGAGGAGCAAACTTGTAAACAAGATAATTTGTCTTGCTTTGAAGCCAATTTGAATTAAATAGTTTTACTTACAAAAATAATCAGACAGAAGAAGAAAAAAAATACTATTTTCAGGAAAATGGATATAACTGGAGCACATCATGTTAACTGACACAATCCAGCCTCACAAAGGCACACATTGGATGTTTTCTGTCATACATAGAATTTGGGGGGACATGCACGAAAGCAAAAGAGAGGCTATTAGGAAGGGTTTGGGAAACGAGAGAAGGTGGGTAAGAATTACAGAGGTGGAAAACGGCATCAAAGTACATTATGCATGTAGGGAAATACTGAAAAGAAATCCACTACTTTGTACAATCAATATACACTAATCAACATTAAAATATTCTGTCAAAAATAAGATAGAAGGAAATAAGTAAGATAGAAGGAAATTCCAATATCTCCTCAGTGCTTAGTAACCATCACTGAAGAAACCAGTTTCTTAGTGTCCATGTATCATCAGGAAAGATTGCTGTACTGACCTTACAGAAATATGTAACGTGTAATGTAAAGATTTTCCCCTCATAACATAAATACATATATACATACACACACATACATACACATACACAAACACACACACAACCTAAAGAAGGTTATATGCAAAACCATACCAAATATTTGTGCTTTGCAGATCTGGATTTAATGCAGTGATTATTTTAAATAAGTTCTTAGATGAAAATACTATTTTACTGACTTTTTAGAATATTTAGAAAATTAAGCAAAATTAATGCTCTAGAATTCTGTGTCAGTCTGAGACTTGTTTTATGCCATGAGTTACCTGAGTTTCTAACACTAAATAGTACACTAGTAGAAAAGCAGTTTGAATTGGGGTTGAAGAAAGGATACTAGGGTGTATTTTCAGTCCATCTCTGGCTTTTAATTTGCCTTGATATATATATATATATATATTAGTGGAACACTATGTGATATTTTGATACTTCCATACATTGTATAGTATTTAAATAAAGTTAACTATGTCAGCTTTCTCAATCATGTACGATGTCTGTGTAGCTTTGTAGTGAAAAGTTTAGAAATTATTTTTCTAGTTTTTTAATGTTCGGTACATCATGGTTATCTATACACTCTACTGTGCACACCAGAACTTCTTCACTGCAACTGTAAGTTAATATCCATTGAGCAACTCTTTTCATGCCTCCCTCCCCGCTAGTTTCTGCAGCCTCTAGAATCCATCAGTCAACTAAAAAATTCTCTAAGGTCAACATTTTTCCAAATATTAATGAACTCATGTCAAACTTAATTTTGCTTACTTGGCTTATTTTACTCAGCACAGTATCTCTAACTCCATTCATGTTGTCACAAATGACAGGATTTTGTTCTTTCTTAAGGTTGACTGGTATTTCTAAGGTATATATGTATGACGTTTTGTCTGATCATCAGTTGCTGGACATGTAGGTTGTTTACATTTCGTGGCTATTGTGAATCACCATTCACAACAAATATGTTGTGAAAATGCAGATGTCTCTTTGGCATATTGTTTTCTTGTATTTCTAAGGAATTCATCTAAACTATCAAGATAACACACATTCTCTAGAATTTCTCTTGATCCTTCCTTAGTTGTTCTGTTGACCCTCGGATTTATGACTAAGCGGTTTCACATTGTCAGTATAAAATGGGCTGTGAAAAAAACTGTGTCCCAAACTATCACAGTCCTACCATGAGTGGTAAAAAATAGTCTGATAAACTCCAAGTTAAGACAGAAGGATATTCAGACTCACTGGGAAAAAAATAAAAGTGTGTTTGGTGTATTATGTGAAGTAGTACAATGGAGTTAAAGACTGGGAAAGGGGGAATAGGAAAATTAAGATACAAATGTGGGGCAGAAGTTTTGAATCCATGCCAGAAGGACTCTAAAAGTAATTCATCATGGAAGAGAGGTCAGATAGCAAACGCTTTTTTCCATTTTTCCTAATTTGTATGTTACCAACCACACTTTTCTTGTGGGGGAAAAGTTTTTAAAGGTGTCAAATTTAATGAGTTCTATTGCTTGTTTCTTTTTCTACCTGTGGAAATTGTCCCTGTCCCCTGTGGTAATTCTTTGTTTAAAAGATCTTAGTTTGTAGCAGTGAAACTCATTGTGTCATCAAACAGGTGGGTGATTAATTACCATGACCAAATGAGATCTGAAAATGTCTACTTCTTTGTAAATCTACTAACTTCTAAAGCCTCTCCCTGGAAAATGCTCATGAAAAGAACATTTTATAAACTCTATATTTTTAAAGAGATGAAGAAACGGAACATACTTTGAAGCAGGGATTCTGTGATTAAAGTAACAAATTAGAGAAGCAGCTGGGTGCAGGGCCACAAGGGAAAATTGCATCTTAGTACACTATGTGAACAGTCATGGATTAAAGGTGGAGATGGGTTAATATGAAAAATTTAGAATATATACCTAGAGCAGAAATTTTAAAAAAATTTTAAAAGCCATTTTTATTTTATATGTATGAATGTTTTGCCTGTATGTGTGTAAGTGCACCCATGTTGGGAAATGTCAGCAGAGGCTAAAAGGTGTTAGATTCCCTGGAACTGGAGTTATGAACTGTTGCTAGCCTCCATGCGGGTACCAGAAACTGAACCCCAGGCCTCTGAAAAAGCAGCCAGAGCTCTTAACAGCTGAGCTGTTTCTCCAGCCCCCCAGGGCAGAAGTTTTGAATTCACACCAGTGTGGATGATGATGGACGAGAATTCAGATACCAACACCATTTTTTTCTGTTCCTTTATTTGTAAGTTATTTGAAGGAGACACCGTCGTGTATTCCAACTCATTGCTGTCGTTTTGAAATTAAGGGCCAGACTGGCCAGATCTTATTTTAAAAGGTGAGACAGAAAGTGTTAGACCTTTATTCAAAAATATGTTGCTTTTTAAAACCAACTTTTCCTAAAAATTAGAAAATACACTCCAAACAAAACTAACATGTGAACCCAACCCAGCTAGCCTGTGGGCTTCCAACAGACAGACTCTATGATAGATATTTTTATTTCAGGTTTTAAAACAAACTGGACAGAAATAAAAATCTTTATTTTCTAGTTAATTAAAAATAATCATTGAATATTAAACAATTTAGACCTGGACATAGTAAGTCCTATTAGGTATACAAATAAGTGGATAAAATATGATTATGGGCATTAAGATCTTCAGAGGGATGAACAAACCCACACAGTTCAGATTCTAAGCAGAAACTAAATCACCAGTATCCTTGTTTCCCAATTCATTGAAGATTTTTAATTTTTTTAATGGTAAAATAATATATTTAAAAAACCCACTTGATGTGGGAAAATAAACTGCAACAAAACATTTGAAAGAAACAATTCAAAAGAGGGAGATTTATTTTGATTTCTAGTTTAGAGGTTCAATCAGTAGTCACATGGTGCTTTTGTTTCTGGGCCTCGGTGAGAAAGTATGGAAAGGCACAGTAAGACAGAAAGGAGTGAGAATGGAAAAAGGGGAGAAGGATATAGAGAGAGAGAGTGCAAGAAGGACTGGGGAAGATGCTAGTGGCAAGATTTCCATCAAACCTTTCAGTGACTTGCTTCCTCCAATCAGCTCCACCTCCTACATGTCCATCCAACATAAAGTAATCAATAGATCAAATTATGGGTTAAGTTGGCACCATCATAATCAAATCCTCTTCCAATAATGTCAGCAGCTGGGGGCCAAGGCTTCCACACATTCAGTTAGGAGATGTTTCACAGACACATCATAACAATAAAGTAGGTAAGTTGTATTCTATTGTGGCAATAAAATCCAGAAAATTTTCCTATGCAATGATAAAATGTCTTGCTTCTAAGAACTTATATTCTCTATAAAGAATCAATGCCAAAATAACCCTATTTTTCCTTAAAGGATCTGAAACCCTCTCCCTCTCTATCCATATATCTCATCACTTTTAAAACCAATATTCAGTGTTTAACTTATGGTAAACATTTAGTTTAAATAACTACTAAGTATGGAAGGGAAACTTTCATTTAAATCGATGTGACAGGAAAACTGTGAACTAGTTTCTTAAATAAGAAGAAAATTAGTCTTAGTCTTAAAGTAGTTGACTTGAACTCAGAACAGTTTTAATTGCATAGTTCATTTGCAAGTCTTTCTGTTTGTATTCAAGTAGAGAACTTCATTAAGGAAAATGAACAGTTCTGGAGAAATTAAAACACATTGATATTTGCATAGCATTCCTCTGAAGAAGCAGTGCTTTTCCCCCTTGAAATTATCTAGTAAATCTTCTGTTTTCTCTAACAAAGAGCATTTCTTTCCTTTTCTGCACCAGGGTTGACAATGCAGGTTATCAGAATACCAACTGTTAGGTAAATTGGCTTTCTAATGCCTGCCCCACAAATATGTCCAATTCTTGTGCTCACTTTTGTCCTGTTTCTGCCTAAAATTTTATATGACCTAACTAAGCTTTATATATATCCATTTTTTATTTGATTAAAAAAGTAAAAACACATTCATTGTAAGCCTGAGATTTTAAAGAGGATGATAAAATACAGGCTGTATCAGGGAAATAAGGAAATTGGAGGGGGACAGGACAGTAATATAAAGACACAGAGAGATAAATAAGAGATGGCAGAAAAAATCTATATGTAACTATTATTCTACAAACTTAATTTTTAAAAAACATGTAATTACAGTGTGTAAGAGTGTGTGTGTGTGTGTGTGTGTGTGTGTGTGTGTGTGTGTATAAAGCTATAGATTATCTAACAAAAAACCCTAGTGTCAGGCATGGGAAATTTCCCTTTGAGTCATTGGTTGGTGTGTGTGGGGACCATTATTTAACAGATTCCCAAAACAGTATTGGTTATTGTCTTGGTTTGTCTAGCAGAACTTGAAGGTATGACACTATTGCTGAGGACTCCACAAACTTCAGACATAAGACTTAGAGGAAGCAAGTTGGAACTGACCTGGAAGTTTACTCTCTGAGGACTAGCTCTCACAGTGTTGGAAAGTGCTATGCAAGTTGCCAAGGGAGAAAAGCAGTCAATAGTCCTACCCAGCTGTAAGCCTACAACTCACAATGACACAGCAAAATATCTTTAACGATCTAATAGTGTCACTTTTATCTTGGGGTTAACCAACAACTGTCTCATTGGATTTAAGGCCCACGTGACAGGAAGGAATTTGTACGTGGTACTATTGAAATGGCAAAACCGATTCCATTTTGTTCTAGCTGACTTTTGTTTTGCCCTGTGTTTTTGACCAGCTATCCCCACTGCAGCCAGACAGACAGGAATTTTCAGAAGTACATTGTTTCTACAATACTGAAAAGCTTACAAGTAGCCAGGTAGCATGTACAGAGAGCACATCCTCCCTCCCAGCTGTAATTGCATCTCTATTGAGTCCATTATTTCTGCATTCTGAGAAACTTGATTTTTTCCTAACCAAAACATTTTGTTAATTGAAAAATCTCTCTGTTAACTGACCTGCCCCTGGTCTGGTATAACTATAATGATCTGATGTAACTATGGTTATTGGCTTTACCCCACCATTATATAATTTTGGCTTTAAGCTTTATAAACCTGACGTGCTTTTCCTTGGGTTCCAGAGATCTCTTGGGCATGAGCCCTCTCTCTGACCACTGGCTTGCTTGCTAGCTAATGAAAGAGTCCTAATTCAACCATCACTATGTGGCGTTCCTCCATGGATTTCACTTGGTATTTGTGGTGTCTCTCCCTCCCCTCATGGGTTGTTGGCCACTGATCCACGAGATCAAAGGGAGCAGAAGCGACAAATGGGTTCAGGACAGCCAGTGAGCATGACAGATGAAAGCCCTTCCCGGGAGGCAGATTCAGTGATACAGCTCTGTTTATTCAGTGGGGGTTAGGGAAAACATAGTGTGGAGGCAGCAGCCAAAGCCTCAGCTGATGGGTGCTCATAGTATGCTTTATTTACATGTGGTAGGGGGATCCTATCATCTGACTATAGGGCAATGCCTAATTATCATATAGAAAAAACCTGGGGGCAGTTTTATTGCAGGTAACTATGCCAAAGGTCATGTTCCAAATAAGATCAGCCATCCCTGCTTGGCAGCACTTTCCAGGTAAGTCAGGCAGAGAACAGGAGGCCCCTGCTGAGAAAGAGAGTCCTTCCATATAGCACCAAGCCCCTTAGAGCTATCTGGACATGGAGGACTACAACCTTAGCAGCAGGGTCCCCCAACAGGTATTACACTGTAAACCCAGCCAGTCAATACCTGTGGCTGGAGAGGTCATAGACCCTAGAGGAGAATGCATTGCTGCTGTTTTCCTAATCCAATGTAATTTCTAACTATATTCTAAATACATATCTTCTATTCACAGATAAATGTAGCTCTTGTCACTCATCAAAGAAATTTGTTTTTGGATAGAGACAATTGCAGAGATCAATAACTGGTCAAAATAGAGAGAGTAAGTGACCATAGGATGCCCATTCCCAAATGTTACACCTGCAATCTACCCTTGCTCAGGGAACATCATGAAAAAGGGGGTGGAAAGATTTAAGCGCCAGAGAACAAGACAACTGCTGTTAGACAGTGTCTTCTAGATATGACAGGGAAGTTGCACCCATGAAACTAATCCTGATATGTTAGTACCAAGTGGTTAGCTGTATTATATATTACAGTGCATTATATATAATACACACATATATACATATGTATGTACATGACAATAATAATTATTAAAGACATGAAATTGAGAGGGAGTAGTGGGGGAGAATGTGGGACAAGTTGGAGGGTGTGGGTGCATGATGTAAATACAGGACTCATGCATGTATGAAATTCTCAAAAATTAAAGAAAAGCTTTGAGTCTCTACTGTGATGGACAAAAAACATATCACTTGTAGGAACCGTTGTTAGGATGAAATTAAATAACCATGACCAATCTTTACAGGGCTGCATCCTGTTCCTCTTCCTATATTACTTTATTTCTGTTTCCTTCCTCTTTACTAGTATATATTAATTGTACAGAATGATGTATTTCATTCTGATATTTTTATAAGTATAGACAATGTTCTTTGATCGTATTCACTTTCTGTTCCCTCTTGTCTCTCCTCTCCCCTCCTCCTGGTTCTCTTCTTCCCCCAAAGTGGTATATTGCTCACCTTATTTTATCTTTCCTGTGTTGCTGCTAGATTTTTGGAGAGTGTTCATAAGTGTCTAAAAGAAAAATGAGGCTTCAGTGAGGACACAAGTGTTAGAAAGATTTAGCAGTGCGAGACTTACAAGGGCATCTAGATTTGGACTCATTTCAGGGTATAAATTTGAAGAGTATTTAGGTTTTACCTCATTATTGTAACTTTCTTAAAATATATCAACATCAAGTTAACAACTGAGCATTCTACTGTTTGGTGTAGGTTGTCCCTCTAGGAAGTATAATCTTGAGGGAGCTGTAACAAATACAGACAGGGAAAATGACTGCTAAAACAGCAAGGAAAAGAGCACAATAGAGAAAAATGACCAACAGAAAGGAGCTGGGAAAGTGCTAATCCACTTCTCCGGGCTTTGTGAGCTGTAAAATGAGATGCTGGTAGATAGGAAAAGGGACATTTGTGTTAGGCTTGGGGCTGAGTTGAGCAAGGTGGTAAGATTCCAGGCATGAAAGCAATCTGGGAAGCAGGAAGCCAGTGTCACATCCTGTCCACTCAGGCTCCACCTTCTTCTGGGAACCTTAAATTAAATCACTGTTAACAATGCACACAATTCAGGTCGATATGTTACCCAGGCCTCTCCACATTCACTTAATATAATTTCATTTCTAATTGAACATAACATAGCGTTTTATCTACAGGAGAATTTGTGGGAAGACCTTGGGGGAAATCCAATTAGATCTAGGCTGCCAAAAAATGTCTTCCTTTGCCTGTAACCCTGAAGACTTGAAGCTATGCCTTCTTGGCTCATCAACCTGGAAATTCTCCAAATGCAAAATAATAATGTCAGGTTTGCAGTGCTTGGTAAACTTTACAAATAAACTCTCATCTTCACCCATTTCATTGTTCATAATCTAGTCACAGGTTCAGATTTGGAAAAAAAGGAAAATGATAATGCTGCTCAATGTCTTACAGAAAGCATTTGGCTCTGGTGCTCTATTTTGGCAACTAAAAAGGAAAAATGCATATTTGGAAAAGAAGAAATGAAAGGTAGTTCCTCACAGGGAGGCTGGAGGGGTTCTGTTGTGTTTGTGGTTGTTTAAGAGACAAAATGATATGAGATTCTGAAGATCTTTTTGAACCAATCATCAACTGAAGCAATAGGACAGAGCAGGATGTGCCACAGGTGTAATCCCCCCACTCCCACTGGGTTTACTTATGTGCTTTTAGAGTTTTCATTAATAAGTACTTTAATATAAATCATATCCTTCATCCCAACTTCATGGCTTGGCTGTTTGGCTTCTAATTACTTCCTTTGTGTGCGGATTTGTTTCAATTTCATTTTGTATAATCTTGTTATGAAGGAATTTCATTATCATTGCTTAGAGTATTAGTACATTTTCTTTCTCTTTTGGAAGAAATCAAGCATAAAATATCATTATTAAATTTATGCATTATGAGCAAGCACTGAAGTTTTTACTGCTTCTGAGATGTTCTGATCTGTTTAAGATACTGAAAATGCTTATTCTTGCTTATATGAGTAAAAAATCACTTAGTACAACTTTTTTGTTTTTTTCTTGCCTGAATAGTCTTTTTGTCTTTTTTCTAATTTTTACTGAATTTTTGTACATTATATACATCTTGATCATATTTAGACTTCCTCCCCTATCTGCATACCCCCATGGCCACCCCACCCCCCAGATTTCATGCATTCTTTCATATATGTTAAGGCCTACAGAGTCAAGTTTGTGTCCCCAGATATCCTTTAGTGTGAGTTCATCCATTGGAGCCTAGTCAACATATCTAGTGTCATTCCCATAAAGAAGGCAAACTCTCACTTAGCAATGATCAGTTGCATGCTAAGGTTAGGCTTCTTATCCCTTTTCCCAGTTCTATACTGGGTTTTTGTCTGGTTTGAGTTTGCCTGGTCTTGTACATGCTGTCACCATTGCTTTAAGTTCATGTGAGCAAGTTCCCAGATGCCTGGAAAACTCTGTTTGTTTGAGGTCATCCACCACCCTTGGCTCTTACAGTCTTCCCACCCCATCTTCTGCAATGGTCCCTGAGCCCTGGGCAGCAGGAGTTTGATATAGGAGTCCTATCCAGGAACAAAACTCTACAGTGTCTTATTTTCTACACTTTGGCCAGCTGTGGCTTTCTATGTTGATCACCATCTGTTGCATGAGGAATATTCATGCAAGAGATGCATTAATATTCTCTCTGCCTCCTGTTCCACTGTATTCCCTGAGCCTTAGATGTAGATGTTGCATTGTAGATGCATCATTCAAGGACAGGAGTCTCACAGACACTTACTTTCTTCATTGCATCAGTTGTAGAACTATTTGTCACCATCTTTTGGAAAAAGAAGCTTCTTTGATGACTGGTGAGAGGTATGCTTGTACATAAGGATTTGGAACTAAGATCCACAAATGAGAGAGAACATACAGCTAATTGCTTTTCTGAATCTATGGTACTTCGCTTAGTATAATAATTTCCAGTTCCATCTGTTTACTCAGGCTGGAGGACAGAGGTGGGGTAAGCAGAAAGGGGTTTAGGCCCAAGGTGGGGTTAGGGGCAGCATGGGGAGGGTCTAGCTAATTAAGCAGAGTAGATGTGAACCCTGGAACATGGAGAATGGAGCTAGTCCCAGGGCAGGGAATCAAGACCTAGTGGATGGGATATGGCTTATGAGGCTAATCCAGAGGTCTCAGGCAGGATGACCAGCAGAAGGCCTAGGCCCTAAATTGAGGTAGGGACAGTATGGGGAGGGTCTAACTAGCTAGGCAAAGCACTACAACTTTTGTTATTGTTTTGCTTTGTTTTTGAAACAAGGTCCCCTGTAGTGCCAGCTGGCCTAGAATTCACTATGTAGACCAAGCTGGCCTGAATCTCACAGAGATCCACCTGGCTCTGCTTCCCAGGTACTGGCACTAAAGTAATGTACCAGCATATCAGCACTTAGTAGTACAAGTTTAGAACAGTAGTTAAAACTGTAGCTTTTATGCCTTGACAGCTTTATATTTCAATTATTTTTATCTATGTGTATAAACCTCTCAGCTTTCAGTATCTAAACCTTTTATCTCTCAGTATCTAAACCTTTCATTATTTAAACCAAGCACTAGTTAGACTATTGCATATATTTACATTATTTATAAAAACATTATAATGAAACTACCAAATAACAATAATATCTTAACTATTATAATTATACAGTGCCTCATACTTCTAGGCTGTTTTGCTGTTCTCCTTCTCTTCTCACAGGGTCGGGGGGCAGCCTGAACCCGGAAAAAAATTGTTGAGAACATTTTTTGAGATAATAGACTTGAGTCTGAAGTGGGAGGATCCTATCCCATCTCCAGAGTCAGCATCTCAGTAAGCTCAAACAGCACATGACAATTTAACTATTGAATACTGAGGCCTCTGTAAACCAACATAAAATAAAGAAAAAGAAAAAAGCAAATCTTTGACAATCATTTTTATGTAAAGACAGTAAGATTATGCAGTAAAATTATGGAACTACTAAATAAGCTCCCCATTGTTCTAATACATCCCTACCTATAATGTTTACTAGAGGTTCCAATACATAAGGCTCAACAACAGCCTTTTGTCCATCAGCACTAGAAATTGTTTTATATTCTACACTAACATTAATTGTGGATACTAGCTGAACTCCAATTCTTTTAATATCACATTTTATAATTTGAGTAGTCCAATTAGATGGCCAGTCTTCCTTTTTATTAATAGTAATATCTGATCCAGTATCAACCAGACCTTTAAAAGATCTGTCTTGAATTTTAAAATTAATATGAGGCTGTTGTGCTTGTAGCATCATAGCCCAATTAACAGAAATAGGATTAGTACTTCCAAATCCTCAATTCTTTTTTGGGAAGATGATCCAATAGGTATAAAAGGAAGAAGAATCACCTGAGCAATTTTATCACCTATAGTAATAGGATATGAACTATTAGTAGTAATTAAAATTTGAATTTCACCTTCAAAATCAGCATCAATTGCTCCTAAACTCACTATAATTCCCTTAGCTGTTAAACTTGATCTTCCAATCAACAACCCCCAGGTACCTGCAGGCAATGGACCGTAAATTCCTGTAGGTACTCTATAAGGAATGTCAGAGGGTGTCAATATTATAGTTATGGCTGAGGGAAGGTCTACAGCTGCACTGTCTGCGGTTGCAGGGTTGAGAGAAAAGATGGTTGGCTGCTCCAGGACATTTGTGAGGGGCCTCCGGGAAGGACCCGACTCTTGTTTCCCAAATGTTGTGATTGAAACACAGGCTTAGGCTTAATATATCTTATAAGATTTCCATCAATATCTGTCTTAGATCTACAGACTTGAAGCCCAATGCATACCAGGATGACAGCGGGGACATTTGTCTGGTGGTCGAGACAATACCTTAGGGCACTACCTCTTTAAATGTCCTTTGGTACCACAGCCGAAACATTTTAGTTTGGATTTCATTGTTCCCCTTTGAGGTTTTATAGAAGCCAACAAAGTTTGAGCAAAAAGCTGCAACTTTCTAGTATCAGAATGAACATTATGACGGGCTCGAGCATAGCTCATTACATCACCTGTCTCTTTTATAGGTAAAATAGCTCTTTGACAATCCTCATTTGCATTTTCATAAGCCATAATCTTAACTATCGCTTCTTGAGCAGCAACTCCAGGCATAGAGTATTCTACAGCCTTTTGAAGGTGAGCCAAGGATTCTACATACGGCTCTTGAGATCCCTGAGTAATTTTAAGCCAAGGACCATACTTTTCTCCCTCAGGCTGTATATGATCTCAAGCTTCAAGACAAATCTCCTGAAGTTGAGCATGTATAATCTCAGGTGCAAATCATAAGCTCCTGTTCCTGTTAGCATAGGATAAGTAATAGCTCGAACATGTGCATCAGGAGAAGCAGCATTCTCTTTAGCTTTTGAGGAAGCAAGTTCATTAAACCACATGTTCCACTGAATATACTCCGATGGTTTCAGCAATGGTCTACCCAGGATTTTCCAATCCTCTGGAGTAAAATTCCCATAATGACTAGACAAGCCTAAAAGAATTTCCTTCACATAAGGTGACTGTGGACCATATAATGCTATTGCTTTATGAACCTTAGTAATATGATCTATATCTATACCTCCATTAGTAGGTTGTGCCACAATTCCACTAACAGGTGGATGTCGAATAACAGGAAATGAAGCTTTTGAAGCCAATAAGTTCACAAGAGCCATTGTTGTTCTTGATCTTCGTTTATGTTTCATTTTTACTTTAGGCTTAGTCACCACCAGGTTCTGTAATTTCTTTCTAATGTATCGAGCCATAACTAAATCCTCATCAGAATCCTCTGTTTCATCCGAATGCTGAGGACTTGGAGCTGGACAAGAAGGAACTAGAGCTAAAGCCTCCTTCCTTGCAGAAATATCTAAAGAAGGCTCCGAAGAAGTAACCTCTTGAATTTCCTTAACAACTTTATTTTTTAACTCCTCAGGAACATCATAAAGATTAACTGCTTCATTAGAAGTACAAAAAACCTGAGTTGGCGACAAGCTATTTGGGCCTTGATTAATTAATATAATAGCTGTTCGGATGAGTGCCCATGCAGACCAAATATCAAGCGGTATAGTTTCTCTGGTCTGAAATGCCTTTTCCACACTTGTTGTAACTTTGTCCCAGACTTCTAAATCTAAAGTTTTTGTATCAGGAAACCATGAATTAAACTATACAACTATTTACACACAATTATCTATCTGCCTTCTGGAAACTTGTGTTCCATTACTATGAAGAATATGATGAATTAAAGAAACAAAAGGAGTAGACTTACCGTGTCCCATTATACTTACATAAATTACACTCTGCCCTAAAAACCTCCTCTGGGTACAATGTCAGGGGTCCCTGTTTGGGCGTCAGCTGTCACAGTGCAGTGACCACAGTCCAAGCCTGAAGGGCTTGGGGACCCTGATGGATAGAAATCAGGACGCAGAGAATGCAGAAGTTTATGTGCCAGTGCATGTTTATTGTGAACTAAAGCAAGCTTATATAGGAATCAGATCTGGAGTAACCAAAGAATAACTAAGGATATGTCACTAAACTGAAAGTAACCAAGGAATAACCAAGGATACGTTATGTTACCACCAAGAATACATTACTTCACCAACCGAAACTCACCCAACATTTACAGTATCCAAGATTCAGCTGCATAATGTTTATAATATCATAGATATAAGGTGTACTGTTTGTGATTACTCTCAGCAATTACTATAATTCATTATTTCTATGTAGAATCCAAGCTAACGGTGCTGAGAAACTCTGGTGCCCATGAACTGAAACAGAACTCTTTAGATATGTTTCCAAGACTTCCAATTAATCAGGGAAGCATAGCCTGTGAACTCAGACCACAGAAGCAGAGAGCAGGGAAACTCCCAGGGTGGAAGCATTCTTTCTCCAATGCTAAAGTCAAGGCAAGCTGCCACAGCCTAATGCAGCAGTGGCTGTGCCCATAATAATAGTAGCTCCCAACACAGATGAACATTTTTTGAAATGAAAAATGTGATTAAAAACTCCTCATAACAAAATTCCATATTCTGCTAGCTTGAATGTCATGTAATTCGTATAAAAGTGAAAGAAAACATGATGGACTAGTACTCAAAATCAGAAGGCTGCCCATGGGAGAAAATGAGCATGTGGATTCCTTCTAACACGAATGGCATATTGTATAGATACTTTGGGAATTGTGGAATAGAATGAGGGAGGGAAGTAAATATGGAAGCAAGAGAGGGAAAGACAGAGGAAGAAGGGAGGGGGAAGGGGGAAAGAAAGAAGAAAGTACAGGAGAGAGAAAGGGAAAGCTACTCTCCCCTGCTTTGTTTCTGCCTAGCCTCTTGGTGTCATTCTCCACATTTGTAAAGTTACGTACTCTGAATATGATCTCTGGGCTTGCTTATGTCTGCCTTAGTGACATCCATGAATCTAAATAAATAGTACTGTGTTTTTACACTGGCTTTCCCAAGTTCTAGAGCCTTAGAAGCTCTGTTAGTTATGAAAGGGTATGTGGTGTGATAGGAATAGAAAGAGTACCTGTTTTTTGACCCAGAAATTCCATAGGCCAGCTTCTTCTGAGGCTTAGTCTCCATGGCTGTAAAGCAGAGGATATGAACCTCTCAGGGTGGTGGCACAGACTAGATAGAACACATAAAGCCAGGCTTTAGCTCATTGTCAGGATTTTAGGTATGCAGTACATTCTTATTCCTGGAAAATTTTTCATTAGCTCTTCCTGCAGCCTAGCCAGTGAAGGTTAGCATGAATTAATTAACCAGAGCACAGATTAATTGAATTTCAGAATTTGGAATGTCCTTTGAGTCTTTCGGTTCAACTCTCTTATTCTACAAATGAAAACAAAACAAAACAAAACAAAAAACAAAAAAAAAACTCCAAGTTTCATGACTTGCAAAGACCACTCAGTTGAAAAGCTAGGAATAAAAGCCTGTCCTGACGTCTTCCAGTTCAAGTTATCTTTCTTGAAACTCAGAAGTTTGGGGTGACAAACAGGAGAAACATGTTTCTCTATTTTAAAATCCTGACACTTTTCTCTACGCCTATTAAATACTGCATTTTATTGCTTTTAAAAAATGGACAAAAGCCAGGTGTGGTGGCACATGCCTTGAATCCTAGCACTTGGAAGGCAAAGGCAGGTGGATCTCTATGAGATCTAGGCCAGCCTGGACTACATAGTGAGTTCCAGACCAGATGGGGCTACAGGGAGACCTTGTCTTAAAAACAAACAAAAAAGAAAGTGATACCTAGGGTCTACTTGTAGAGTAAGGGTAACTTCCGACACAGGGCAAAAGGGCATCTCCTGAGGAACCACAATGAAATCTGTGCCATAAGAGAATGAAATTCGTCCTAAGGAAATTTAAGTTCTTAGTAACATGGTTCACTTCTTCCAAGTTTGCCACATGGTCTAAGATACCCTACCACTGCTTATTGCCTGCGTGTTTGGGCTTACTAATTTACTAAGGACTGTCTTAAGAGTTTTCATATAAAACTGATTTGGAGCATCTTTTCTGCTGCTAATTTGTAATGTTTATTTACAGCGTAGTCAATTTAAGAGCTTCAGTCCTCTGTGGACATTTAATTTATATTTTGGTATCTAGATTTCTAATTTGAATACACACACTGATTTTGGTTTGATCTTTTTTTTCTTGTGTTTAGATGGACAATTATGTACAAGTAACCTAGAACTGGTATAGAGATGGAGCTGGAGAATGGAAAACCTGAAAGAGGATGGGGTTACTAAAGCCATACTCATATCCACTGAGTCCAAAACTGAAGCTCAACTCCAAAAGAGCAGAGTCTGAAAGAGTTCATTAATCCCATTGTGCTGGATAGCTTTAGTGTCAACTTGACACACCTGGGTTGAGGGAGCCTCAGTTGGGGGATTTCCTCTATTGGACTGGCCTGTGGCCATGTCTGAGGGGCATCTTCATGATGAGTGATGTGGGAGGGCCCAGCCCACTGTGGGTGGTGCCACCCCTGGGCAGATGGGCCTGTGTTGCATAAGAAAGCAGGCCGAGCAGGGGACAGGGGAGCAATCCAGTAAGCAGTGTTCCTCCATGGCCTGTGCTCCAGCTCCTGCCTTCAGGTTCCTGCCCTGAGTTCCTACCTTGGGCTCCTTGATGAACTGTGACCTAGGAGATGTAAGACAAATAAACCCTTTCCTCCCCAAGTTGGTATTGGTCAGAGTATTTTGTCACAGCAATGAAGAAACAAACCAAGACACCTATCATCCAAATATCACATTGGACCCCTGTTTCATTTTGTGATGGCATCAATATGAATGAAAAAGTTAATATCAGGGAGTCTTAATGGATAAAGTCTTGAATGTTCATGTACAGTTTCTGAGATATGAATGTAAGATAAAGCCTTCCACTCCTTGCCTTGGTGATTGTGGGAAAGACTTCCTTGAATACATAGTGTTTTCTACAGCAGCAGTTGGTAGAGGGTGTGTTAGAGAAGACATTGAGTCAGAAGCAAAATACTCAGGTTTGTGTGATCTTATGAAAGTTATTGAACTTATTAACATTTAATTTCTGAATCTAAGAAATGGAATTATAATTTTTACTTGTTTCATAAGGTTACTAAGAATTCAAGAATAATGCTGCATGAAAAGTATTTGGAAGGGGCTAGAGAGATGGTTCAGCAGTTAAGAGCACTGACTGGGTTCGATTCCTAGCCCCATATGACAGCTATGAACCATCCCTAACTCCATTTCCAGGCAATCTGGAATCCAATGCTGTCTTCTGACCTCCTCAATATTGCATGACAAGGTGCACTCACATACCTGCCGGCAATATACTCATGAATATAAAATAAAATTTTTAAAAAGTACTTGGGAATGATAAATATTCACACATGTGTCATCATTTATCCTACATGACAACAAAATCAGTTATGGCCTAAAATCACTTTATTTCATACACATGTATGAATGCAGCTGTCCAATTTTTCAGCTCAAATGAGAAAACAACACTAATATTAATGTACCTAGTTGATTAATATTGGTCATGATGCTCTTATACTTTATTAACATTGTTCCATACATGAGTCCTTGGATCTCTTCTCCTTCAGCACTTAGTTTTCATCCAACACCCATTTTTGAATGCATATAATGCACAAGGTCCTGATTCAAGTAGTTTGAAAATCTAGAGAGCAAATAGACAGATTCTTGCCCTCCTGAGACATGTTCTAATAGAGGTTTGAAGATGGGGGACAGTGATTAAATATAAAAAAATGAGAAAATTATCAGACATATTACATGGTGATAGATACTACAAAAATTGTAGAAGAGTAAGGAGAACTCAGAGTCAGGATAGTTGGAAATTCTATGCAAGATGATCATGTTAGCTTTATTAGAAGGTGACATCTGAGCTTGTGTTGGGCCTACTTAAAAGAAGTAAATCACTGTGTGCATGATCCTGGGCTTATGTCTTGATCTTGCTTTAATTCTTGATTTCCTATTTTCTAGCATGTGAGCAACTGTCCTTAGCCACATGGTTCCATTGTCATGACATTCTGCCCAAGCAACCGTGGGTTAAATCCAGAATCTAAAGTAAATAATAATTCCTTTTAAATTGTTTATATCAGGCATTCTGTGACAGTAATGGAAAAGGTCACTAACATGGGTGGTAAAATGTGACAGGGTCTGCCTTACATTTGGATGGAATTTTCATCTTTGTTCCTAATCTACAATATAATATAGAAAATAAGTTTCTACAATATAGAAAATAAAGTTAATTACTTCCTAGTTCTGGGTGCTCAGCCTAGCTCTGGTATAAGCCTCAAGGCACCAGGCTTATTAGTGTTGTTGACATTTTAAAAATAACACTCTCTCTCAAGAGAACTAAGTTGGAGTCCCATGGGAACTACCTAATCATTTCCTAGAACAACACCCTTTGTACCATCAGCACTACCACCTAAATGTTCTACCATCTCTTAACTCAGCCACACTAAAGACCAAACTTTCAACACACCAACTCTAGGAACACAGAAATTCACAGGCCAAGTACTCTGGGTATACACCAATGAACAAGAGACCCTGTTTCAAGGAGAGTAGAGGGTGGACTGACACTTGAGGTTGTCCTCTGATCTCTACACACATTCCATGGCATCTGTCCCTTTGCATTCACACATGCCTCTCTCTGTCTCTCTGTCTCCCTTTCTCTGAGACAGAGAGAGAGAGAGAGAGAGAGAGAGAGAGAGAGAGAGAGAGAGAGTAAAAGATCTGAATACTAACCATAGCCAAACCACAGCAATTTACTTGATTCATACTTGAGACAAGTTGGTGGCAAATGCAGAAATATAGGGTGAGATGACAATGGATCATTGTATGCTGTTGAGGCAAGCACAGACAGAGCAGAGCTGAGCATACTCTGAGGACATGATGTTTTTCCTGAGTAAAAACAGTATTTCTATTTAGGATTCTCTATGGTGGATTTCCTGACCTGAGGAAATATATTCTGAGATAAAAGGGATTATAGCAAAGATCTACTGGCAATATTGGAAGATGTCATTTTTAAAGAGCCTG
The DNA here is from genome assembly GCF_000622305.1 of Nannospalax galili. NCBI lineage: Eukaryota > Metazoa > Chordata > Mammalia > Rodentia > Spalacidae > Nannospalax > Nannospalax galili. Next base: position 1,230,588 of record NW_008338108.1, read on the forward strand.
TGGACTGTTTCCCTAATTTGTTATTACATGGAAAAATATCTATGATAGACACTTTTAAAACCAAATATTTTTTTCTGAATTCACATTCTCCTCTAAGAATAAAATGAATTATAAAATTTATGGCACAGCATGAACTTAATGTATTGTGACTCCCATAGGTAAAAAGTTTGAAATGTTTTTGTAAATTTTATTTCTTTCTTTTCTGTTTTCTTTAGTACTGGGGATTGCTTTTGCACCTTTTCAGTTACAGGTTGTATTAAGAAAAGGAATGGAGAGCTGAGGATGTAGCTCAGCAGGTAGACAGCTTGCCTTGCAGATTAGTTACTTTTCTGTTGCTGTGATAAAACACCATGACAAAGGTAACTTGTAGAATGAAGAGTTTATTTGGTCTCACAATTCCAGAAGGAGACTCAATTATGGCAAGGGAGGCATGGCAGAAGTTGACTTAAGCCGAAAGCTGAGAGATCAAATCTTCAAATAGGCACAGGAAGCAAAGAGAGACAACCAGAAGTGGGATGAGGGGGATGAGGTTATGAATTCCCAAAACCTAGCCCCAATGACATGCCTCCTCAAACAAGGCCACAGTTTAAAGTATCCATGACCCTCCCCAATACAGGGCCACCAACTGAGGCAAATATACCAAGTATTCAAATACTGGAATTCTGTGGAGGCCATTTCTCATTCACACCATCACATTCTGCTCCCTGGGCCCCAAAGCCTCATGACCATATAAGGCAAAGCGAATTTAGTTAAACTTCAAAGTTCTCAAAAATGTTAACAGTCTCAACACTATTCAGAGTTCACAGTCTCTTGTGAGGCTCAAAGCAATCTCTTAATTGTACCACCATACAAAAGCAAATGAAAAATCAAATTACATACTTCTAACATACAGTGACAGAGAATTCAGATTCCCATTACATTATGGTCAGAAATATGCATTTATAAGTGTCTGAAAGAGTAGGTTTAAAACTTCATTGTGAAATACTCTTTATAAAGATTGAAAAAAACATATATGCATTTCAAAAGGAGGTTCAATGTTTTGAGAAGTCAGGGAGTGTACAAGAGGACCTCTGTATTTTGGATTGATTCCTTTGGACTCCATGAGGAAGGAACTGTTGTAAAAGTGTGTAGGTGTAGCAGGAGGCCTCCAAAGATGGTGCGGACCCAGAGCCCTGGGATTCAGTTAAGAATTCACTTCACTTCTTGGTCCGCAAATAGCCTGCCAAAAGGAGCCCATGCCTCCGTACCCTGCTTAGGAGCCCAGTGACTGCTGACAGACTGCATGGTGTGGACCAATCAGAAAATGATACGCTGACTAAAGGGATTTGGGGGTGGAGAAAAGGAAAATATAAGGCCTGACCCCTCTTGCATTAAACGAACCTGCAGCACCTCGGCTAGTGCTTACTTCTACCCTACTCCTGGGGTCTGTGTCTCATGACTCTGTGCCTCTTGCACCCCCTAATTGGCAGGGAACCTGATCCAGATTAGGGTCTTCACAGCTGGCCTGAGGAGAACCTACAACACCTGGCGCCTGAACAGGGACTCCTGCCCACTGTGTTGGCAACACCCAGAACCTCTGCTCATTCGGTAAGTAGGCCCCTGCATTTGTCTGTTTCTTCGGCTGCTCGAGGGTAAGCGAGTAGCCCCCTCCTCTGTCCCCTCCACCCTGTCTGTCGTCTTTATTGTTGGACTAGTTTGTTAGATCAGGGAAGCACACTCTGCCATGTGGTCCTAAAGCCCACTTTGGCACCTCCCCCCTCTCGACTCCTCCAGGTGAGTTCACATAAGGGCTGATCCACCCCGAACTCAGAGCCCAGGCTTCAGGTCACCCTGCTGCCTGTCCTAGAGATACCGTGTGAGCATACAGCTGGAGGTGTCACAGCCTCCAGAAGTCCTTCACTGAGCATAAGACATTTGGATCTCATACACCTTTACATGTTGGGGTGGTTTACATCCGAGTGGCTCACAGTGCTTCTTTGCTTGCTTTGTGCCCTCTTGGTAGTCACTCTCGTCTTCTACTTTTGTGGTGAATTCCCCTTCATGAGACCCTCCCACAATGGGCAATTTACCACCACAATGCAGGGAACCACAAACGGCAGCACTCAAGGTGCTCCTTAAAACCGGAGGGTTGAAAGTGAAACCAAAAGATATCAAACACTTTTGGGGTGAAGCCACTAATTTAGCTCCGTGGGTCTCCCCTGAAAACATGTGGGACCCTAATATGTGGATGCAGGTCCTCTTCCTGGCCTGAAAAAGGGAGGTCAGGTCAGGGATCCTCCTAGCCATCACTGCTAGCCTTAAATTCTCCTCTCCTGAGGAAGTCATCTCGGCCCACAACAAACACTGCTGGGAGCAATCTAGTGTAGATCTGGCTGTTACCTTGACCCTGGACCTCCCAGACCCAGAGGTGGATGCAGCCTCTGTGCCCACTTTCAATAAGGAAGGAGCTCATTTGCCTGTCTCAGGTTACTCTCCTAGAGCTACCATGTCCAGAAATTCCCCTGCGCTATTACCCGTGGAAGGAGTTACTCTCTAACCTCCCTAGTAACCATCTCACCTCTTTCCCTGCTAACGTGCCCCTCCCTCCTAGACCGCCCTTCTTAAAGCCTCACCTGTCTTGGTCCGCATTTCCGGTTAATGTTGGCCCCGATGCAGCGCAGCGCCCGTGGCTGCCCACCCCACTTGCTGACCTTGTTTTTATCTGCAAGGCAGCTGAGCAATCGGGCCCTGACTTCCCATATTTCAAACAGGTTCTTTGCCAGTGGTCCTTACATTTACAAACCCACTATGATTGGTATAGCTTACTAAAGGCAGTCTTAGAACCCTCAGTCTTTCTAAATGGCATGCAGTCTATGACAATCAGGCTGAAAACCAGGCACGCCTAAATTTCCAATATGGCCTCAACATTACAATGGACACGCTCACGGGACATGGACAATATACTGACCCCCATCTCCCAGTCTACTATTGGCCTCCATGCCTATTTTCAACAAGTTTTTGACTTGGCCTTTAAGACTCTTAAATATTGCTCCCCCCTGTGACCCACAAGTCTTTTTCCGTAATTTGATTCAACAGTCAGGGGAGTCCTTCACAAACTTCCTTACCTGTGTCACCGAGGCAGTAGAGCAGAGGGTGGAGTCTGGACCCACCTGAGAGGTTCTTATCAAACAATTAACTTGGGAGGGACTAAACATCCCTACTCGTAATGCTATCATGCCTGTCCACAATGATAACATCCACAAATGGGTACTCGCTACTAGAGATTTAGACCCTAGGGCAGGCCTTATTGAGGCTTTGACTGTCTCCTTGGAGACTCTTTGGTCTCGAGGAAAACCCACCCACTTTGGCACACAGGAAGGCTACTGGAACTGTGGGGGCTTGGCCACTTTCATAGTCACTGCCCAAGAGGTACAGCCTTCCCAAGACTCGCTGCCCCAAGTGCAAAAAAGGGTTCCATTGGGCTAAAGACTGTAGGTCACAGCCTCAACTGGACTCTGCTTCTTTAAACTCCACCCTGGGCTCTCCTCAGCCTGGCCCACAAGAGGGGAAATGAGACAGATATTATGAACTCTCCCAATTTTCAACCACTCCCCACTAATGACCCTGTTATATTCTTGCCCTTATCGCTTTATTCCCCAGCCTACCCCACCCTCTATTCAACTAATTCTATGCTTGGCCTCCCCACCATGGACCCAGTTACTTCCTGGGAATCACTCAATGGCTTCTGGCCCTTAAATAACTCCCTATGCTTCACTACCAACAACACATCCTCATGCATTGGGCTGTTCAACCTGACTGCCCAAGATTATGCCGACAGTGCCTCTAATCTAAAAGCACTGTTTGACCCATCTTGGATGTCACTTACCTACTCCTGACAGGCATAATTATTCTTCTCTTTCTACTTTTTAAAAGCCTTGTTCTTCGTTCCCGCAGTCAGAAAAAATTCAATCACTTGGTGTATCAGGCCCTCAGAGCAATACACGAAGATGATTTCAACCTGCCCTATGCAGCCCAACAGACTTGGCTTGCACAAATGTACGAGGCCTTCTACAGATAATTCCCCACCTCAACTGATCCCCCGGGATGGTACCCCTTGGAGGGCTGGTAGCCAATGACGAGTAAGCTCTTGTTGGGCTGAATCAACCTAAGCCAGGACATGGACATGTATGCCCATGCTCCCATGACGGGTAAGGTTCATCCCAAATAGGACAACCCAAGGCAGGCACAGTCCATGATCCTGGGGTCATCCCGAGGCGGAGCTGCCTACAGGCTCTCGCTGCACAGTCATTTTTAAAGAAAAAGGGTGGAAATGTAGCAGAAGGCCTCCAAAGATGGTGCAGACCCAGAGACCTGGGATTCAGCAAGAATTCACTTCACTTCTTGGTCTGCAAGTAGCCTGCCAAAAGGAGCCCACGCCTCTGTACCCTGCTCTTGAGCCCAGTGACTGCTGACAGACTGCATAGTGTGGACCAATCAGAGAATGATATGCTGACTAAAGGGACTTGGGGGCAGAGAAAAGGGAAATATAAGGCCTGCCCCCTCCTGCATTAAACAAACCTGCAGCACCTCGCCTAGTGCTTGCTTCTACCAGACTCCCGGGGTCTGTGTGTCATGACTCCACACCTCTTACCCCCCCTAATTGGCAGTGGACCCAATCCAGGTTAGGGTCTTCATACCTGGCCTGAGGAGAATCTGCAACATGTAGGAAAGAAAAAGTCATTGATATTGGGTTATTGAAGATTATTTTGAAACTGGTCAGGAGTCAGCAAATATTTCTATAAATTGGCCAAATCTCTGCTCAAATGCAGTTTTCTTCACTATAGGAAAATGTATAGTACAAAGTCCACTATATATAGTTTAACTGTTAATTGGGAAAGGATGATAACTTGGTCTGGGGAAAGAACTTGAAAAAAGTATACTTTGATTTGCCAAGTATTCACTACTGGGAGGGCTGGGTAAGCATTGTATGAAAAGCATGCGATTCATTAGTCAACCTTCCTCTTTACATACTGATTCATATTTTAAGACTGTAAGCATATATTGCAATGTATTTTCTGCTCAATGTAATGTGCATAAAATGAGTAATACACAAGGAAAATATTTCCATATGAACGGTTTGAAGCCTCAGACAGGGAATTAATTTGTACTGGGTGAACAATATGACCCCACAGTGAATTGTACAAGAACGACATAATGGAGAATAATGAAGCCATGCTCCTGTCCACAGATATTAAACATGAACTGCTCCTCTGGGTCAAGTGGCGATTTTCACAGAAAGGCGGGGTCATTTCTTCTTCTATGGAAAATGTGAAGAGAATTTCAGGTTATTAGGAAAATTTGATTGCTTCTTTCTTGTTAACCTTTGCCAGGGCTCCGTGTTTGTCTGGCTGTACACTCAGACAGCCAGAGAAAAGAGGCTCTTCATCATGGACAGTTAGTTACAGTGTAGGAATAGTGTGATGATAATGCAGGGAGGTTTGTTTCCAACTTTGGCATGTGTTGAGGGTGATTACAGTCCCAGTAATGATATGAGATGAAAACAAGCTGTGACATGAATGACAGAAGGTAGGCAGCTGGCTTCATGCCCAATTTCATCCCTTGGACCACATTTAGAAAGTTTTTTTCTACAACCTTAAAATTCAATATATATAAAATATCCAACTAATGGCAACAGTCAGCATTTTCTCTTATGAAAATTCCCTTAAATTGTTGTTGTCAGAGAATAAAAGGATATTACTCCTTTCTAGTTGTGGGTTATTCTTCTTGAATCACCTGTCTGTATATTTAAGTACATGCATTTAGTATCGGAATCGTGTGTGTGTGTGTGTGTGTGTGTGTGTGTGTGATCTTAGAAGACAGCACATTTTACTAGTGATAATGTACCACAAGTTTCAATGACAATGCTGATCTTGAGAAGAATCACTGTAAAAATGTATGAATTCTTCATCACAGGACAGTGTGTCTTGAGATGAACTGTCCTCCATGAAGGCCAAGCAGGCCATGGCCTTTGACCTCTGAAGGAATGTCAAAGAGAATAGTCTTTTACTCTGATGATTCTTCAGCTCCAATATTCCAAGCAGTTACTGTCAATCTTGTACTGATAATTAGAATTAGGTATGAGTGATCAGTACCTTGCTGAGGGAGGGAAGGAATGTCTATAAAGGCAGTGTTGAAAGAATGTCAGGGAAGGGGAAGAGTTCAGAGTAAAGAACTTCTTAGTTTTTAATCTTCTTAGATAAAACTTGCTGCTGTAGTTGTAACTGCTCATTGGTATACAGTTTCAATATGTTTTCTTAACCAACACAAGTCAAATTCATTAAGTGTGGACTTAACCCTCAATGGCTCAGAACTTACTTCATCTTAACTCAGTTTTGGATTCTGATTCACCTATAATATTTCCACTAATTAGAAGACTCACTTAAGAAATAGGTTAAACCAAGTGTGGTGGCATATGCCTTTAATCCCAGCAGAGGCAGGTGAATATCTGTGAGATTGAGGCCAGCCTGGTCTACATAGCAAGTTCAAGGCCAGCTATGGCTACAGCAGGACCCTGTCTCAAAAAAATGGGAAAAAAGAGAAAGAAATATGTTAAATGTATGGATTTTTAGACACTTCCAAAGGAATCCTGATTCATTTGGTCTGAGTTGTGCTTTCAGGATCCTGTGTTTTTACTAAACACTGCAGATATTTCATATCATTTAGGAACTTGCAATGAACACTGATTCAGACTCACTGGTGCCTGGTAAAGCCCTGGTGGTAGATATCGGTTCAGATTGGACTAGTGACTGAAATTGATCCACGCTGACTAATGAGACAGTTATTTATTTCAAGGTTTTTGCAAGAGGCTTTTCTTTTTATTGAAAGCAAGGGTAATCAGCCTCAGGATGGAGTCAGTATGTGTCTGTGAAAGTGGAAAAAGAAAATGATTCAGAAATCTTAATAACCAATCAGTCAGCTGATGGTAAAACCTACCTTGCCTCTACTTTGTACCTGACTGTCAATGCCCTTATGTGTTGAGCAAGTTATGTTTCTTATTTCTTGCAGGCAAACACTTTCTAATTTCATTTACTTGTAATATTTTCCAAGAAGGATAGTTTTGTCATTGGGGAAAAAAGTCTTGTAAAGCTCTTTAGCAATTTGCTACTATGATAAGTAAAATTACTTATCTCTATGAGAATAAATTTGGAACCCAGAAAGAATGATCAATTCTCTACAATTATGTGATGAAAACCGTAACAGCATCAATAACTAGAACACTTTGGTCTTCAGTATTAGTGACTTGGTTAATAAATATACAAACGTGTGCCTTCTTGAAAATGAGTTCAGGAAACAAAAATGCTTAAGTGCTAACACTTTAAATATTTCTAGTCTATAGTTTTAAATACAAGAATTTTCCCGAGGAAAAATGAAATGTCATGCTTTCTAATACTAGACAAACATGTGATGCTCATGTTAGCTGTTGGGTAGGCTTCTGGGGCTAAGCCTGTTATCTCTAGATGTCCTATTTCCTATAGCTATTTAGTCAATTTTGGTGCATATATGCTTCTGATGGGCAGGGGGTTTTGTGTCCTTCCTTTCAACTGTTGTTTTTTGTATCCAGTAGATTGTAAATGAAATTAGTAAGTTTCTCTAGGCATAAAACAGGACTACAAATCTGACCCTTTTCAGCAAGTTTGTTTCTAAATAAAAAATACATCTGCTGTGTGAGAGTGATTGCTGATTATGTGTCAGTTACAAGATAGAAAATGGGCTTTTTACATAAGAAAAAGGAGTTAAAATGATGTGAAGAATTGAAGGTAAAGTTTAAGGATTAGAAGGGAACTGTTGTTTCCCATTTCATATAAAGTGGACACCATGTCTGACTGGTCAACGTTAACTATAAGAAATGATGCTTGTATGTGAGTGCATGAGTGCATGCATGTTGTGTGCACGTACATGTGTTCTCATGTGATTTTATATCCACAGATGACTTGTAACACTCTGAGCCTATAAGCCTGGTTAGAGATCTTCCTTGGCTGTATAATGCAGCAGTAAGTATTCTTCTTCACTCTGAAAGAAGGCCAGTGCTCAGTAGTTGCCTAGTGCTGAGCTACTTTCCATGCAATATTCTTTGAGACTATTGTTTTGGAATTCACTTTCAAGGGGATAAGCAAACTCTTACCCTCCCAATGAGCACCGAGGAAGACCAGCAATGATTTACAGGAATGAATTCTCAGAAACTGAAAATATAAAATATAAACTAAGAAAATACTGGAATACTTATTAGTCAAACTCTGGATGAGGAAAAAAATAAGATTTTGAATGACTGCTATAAACTGATAGTATACGTGAGATAAATAAATATTTCTATTACTTTGTACTGCAGACGTTAAGCATCCATGAACCCTGACTGAAATACCTTGATATGTTGCAAATTATGGCATTTTTACTATGCGTAGAGAGTTTCCTGCTTTTATAGATTAATAATGGCTTAATTATAGAAAATAAAGAATTTTAATATTTTCCTATTTTCATTCCTCAGTATATAAGCATCAGTATATTATATATTTTGGATCGTGTTGTGTTAGAATGTCAAATGTTGTGGTGGTTTGAATGAGAATGTCCCTCATAGGCTCTAATATTTGAACATTTTGTCCCCAGTTGGTGGTGGTGCTGTTTTTGGGGGGAGGGGGGGAGGCCGATAGCTTTACTTGTCACTTGATACACCTGGTTAGAGAGAACCTCAATTAAGGAATTTCCTCCATTCAGTTGGCCTGTGGCCATGTCTGTGGGGCATTTTCTTGATTTTTGAGTAATGTGGGAGGTCCAGCCCATTGTGGGTAATGCCACCCCTGGGCAGGTGATCTTGTGTTGTATAATAAAGCAAGTTGAGCACAGGCTGGAGAGCAAGCCAGTAAGCAGCTAACCTCCATGATCTCTGGTCCAGGTTTCTGCCCTGCGTTCCTGCCTTGGCTTCCATTGATGATGGATTGTACTTGTAGGCCAAATAAATCCTTTTCTCCCCAAGTAGGTTTTGGTCAGTGTTTTTTAAATCACAGCAATAGAGAAACAAACTAAGGCAGTGGATAATAGAAAGTATGGGATTTTTGGAGGAAGTGAGTCACTTGGGGCAGGCTTAAAGAATTGTTTTCTTAAGCATTGCCAAATTTCCAGCCCTTGCTCTGCTTCCTGTGTCTGGTTGAAGATGAAAGAACTCCTCTTTCTGCTCCAGCCACCTCTTGCCACCATGCCTCCCCAACGTGATGGACATTGATTCCTCTGGAACAGGAAACAAAAGCTCATATAAACTCTTCATCTTATAAGTTCCCTTGGTCATGGTGTTTTATCAAAGAAAGAGAAAAGTAATTAATACAGATGTAGAAAACTGTGGTTTGACTTTCTGTCCTGAGTTCAAGTAAGAAAAATTGTTAAAGGGGATGGGAAGATGGTTAACTGGGTAAAGTGCTTGCTGTGAAAGCATGAAGACCTGAGTTCAAATGCCCAGAAACTATGTAAAAGACAGATGCAGTGGTATATGTCTATAATCCCAATGCTGAGGTAGATCCCAGGGGCTCATTGGCCACCAGGCAAGCCCAAAGAGCAAGTTCCAAGTTAAATGTGGGAGACCTCACCTCAAAAACTAAGGTGAGAACAATTGAGGCAGACATATGATGTTGACCTCAGACCTCCATATGCACACATGCAGGTAATCATACCTCCTCACATACACACACTATACTACCTACCTACACACACACACACACACACACACACACACACACACACACACACACACACACACAGTTAAACTGATTTGGGCTTAGGAGTAGCATAGAATTTCTAAAATGACCCTAAGAAAACTTTTGCCATTATTTACTATGTATTTATTCTAAGTGGCATTTTCAACATTCATGATTATAAAATCTAAATATCAATAAAGGCTGAAAAATGTTGAAGAGGCTCATTACCTTGCAATATTAACTATTCAGGCAAGATTTGTTATTGATGTAAAAATAAACAAGCACATTCATCTCACTTGTATGCAAATTTTGTCTTTAACAAATGGTAAAATTGTATGTATACTGTCTCAGTTACTTTTCTATGATTGTGATTAAAAAAAAAAATGACCAAGGTAGCTTATCAAAGAAAAGGTTTAATTTAGCTTATGGCTCCACAGGGATAAGAGTCCATCATGTTGAAAAGGCATGAAAGCAAGCTACAGACTTGGTGGCAGAAGCCAAAACCCAAGAGCACACATCACTATCAGCAAACGGGAAACAGAGTGAATGAACTAGAATTGAGGCAAGGCTATGAACTCCAAATAGCCACCCCCAGCAGCATGCTTCTTCCAGCAAGGCCACACCTGCTAAGGATTCCATGCCCTCCACTACACAGTACCACCAACTGACTAAGTATTCAAATACATGAATCTATGTTTGAAATTTCTCATTCAGACCATCATATTCCAAACCCTGGCCCCTATAGGTTCATGACCATATCATAAAGCTAAATGCAATTAGTTCAACTTTAAAAGTTCCCATAGTCTCTGACAATCTCAACACTGTTCAAAAGTCCAAAATCTCTTTTGAGACTAAAGGCAGTCTTTTAACTCTGATCCCCCAAAAATCAAACACAAATCATGTATTTCCAATATTCAATGGCACAGTGTATACATTCTTATTCCAAAATGGAGGAATGGGGGTATAGTGAGGAAATACAGGACCAAAGCAAGACCAATGCCAGTAGGGTAGACACCAAATCCTGTAGCTCTGTGTCAGATGCTTGGGAATGTAATTTCAATGACTCTCCCCCTCTAGATTTGCAGCCTGAAATATGCATCTCTCTCTTAGCCTAGTAAAATGCCCTGTACACAGCTCTCCTTGACAGATGTCTCATGTTTCCTGGCCTCTGAAACCACGGAAGAAGAATCCATGAACCCCTCACACTTGCATCTTTCCTGCTCCTAAAGCCAGAATTACCTGTTCTATACTGCCAGGCTGCCAGTTTGGTATGGACCTTGTCTACTTTCATCTACATCTACATTAGAAGCAGCACTTTATGTTGAAGTAATTGCTTCCTAGGAACAGAAAACTCCTTAGTCTCTCTTTCACATGTTTGAAGCTTAGCTGGGTAGGGTCTTGCACTGAGGGCACGCTTACTATTATTTCAGTGTGTAACAGGAAGAGCCTCCTTAATGGTAGTAATCTTCTTCTCAATGATAGTCCCTTTTTAAACCCATGCCTTGGCTGCTTTTTCCTCTCCAAACTGTACATTTTTTTTATCTCTTTATGCCTGCCCCTTTTGTTCTTTTTCTGCTGTAAATCTGCATTAGCATCACCATTAAAAACCATGCCACAGATTTCAGCATTGGGCTTTCTTGAAAGTTCCTCTATCAAATAAATTAGTTCATAGTTCTTCATTTAGCCTCAGGAAAATTCTTGGGACCTGGGCAGAAAGCAGCCTTTTTTTTTTTCTGAACTATCACATGAATGGCCTCTAATCCAGTTGCTATTTAAGTTCTTGCTTTTCTCTTTCTCTGAAACATCTTGAGCTTGGTCACTACTAGAATGGCCCATTTAGCCATGTTTATAGCATTTAAACACTTTTCTAGTCCAAAGTTCCAAAATCTTCCACGTTTCTCTGAAAAACAACATGGTTAGGTTCTTCACAGCAGCAGCCGACTCTCTGGTATCAACTTCTGTTATTTACTTTTCTGTTGCTATGATAAAACAACATGACCAAGGAAACTTAAAGAAGAAAGAGCTTATTTTGACTTATGGTTCCAGAGGGAGAGCCTATAATGGCAGGGAAGGCATGGCTTCATGAGATGGCTAGAGCAGAAAGCTGAGGGCTCATAACTCCGGGGCAAACAGGTAACAGAAAGAATGAACCAGAAATGGGGTAAGGCTATGAGCTCTCAAAGCTTGCTCCCAGTGACATGCTTCCTTTATCAAGGCTATACCTCCTAATGATTCCAGAACCTCAACAAACAATGCCACCAACTTATCAAGCCACCACATAAAGAATTATTTTTCATCAAATTTATTTTATCATTAGCAATACAATTTTACTTGTACATACTTATATACTCAGGCATGGTTTAAAATGTCTCAGTTACAAAGGGCTCATGAGTGGAAATTAAGAAATGCAATTCCAGAGGGTAATATATGATAGTAAGTGTGAGGAAGTGATTGGCAGGTAATGTAAGCTAGCAGAAGCAGCAATAAAGCACATCTGTGATCACTGAGCTAAGGAGAAAAGAAAGTTGCTGGAAGGAAGATTAGGTACAGCATATGAACCAGGCATCCTAAAAATCCTCTCCAATATTATAAGTAGTGTTCAAATAGAGAGGAACACAAAGAACTTAGTAAGGTGTTTAGGGGATTTCAGTGCAAAGTTGATAACTTCATATGTGGCTTTTGTGTACAGAAAAGATTATTTGGTGGCAGGTCTTTTAAAAATGCATTTAAACCGGGCATGGTGGCGCACTCCTGCAGTTCCAGCACTTGGGAAGCAGAGGCAGGTGGATCTCTGTGAGTTCAAGGACAACCTGGTCTACATAGTGAGATGCTGCATCGAAAACACAAAAAAAAAAAAAAAAAAGAAAAAGAAAAAAAAAGCAATTAAGTATTTTATTGATATTTAAAGGTATATACTAGTTTTAACTTTAAGATCCCAATAAATTTTTTAAATAATTTTTTTCTACAGTTATTAACATGATAAATATTAGCAAAACTTTTAAGGGAGATTTGCAATGTGTTTAACTTTAAACTGAGTTTATAAATTTATTATATTCAGCTTTCCCTTTAGTTTATATAACAAACCTTTCTAAGTTAAATATACATCTTCAAATTGTAATGAATTGAGATTATGCATATCTTAGTGATTCATTATATCAATTTTTAAGATCTCTTAAAGGTTTATGTACTTTATTTATAGAGTGAGCTCTCTGGTGTTTCTCATTGTAAGTTTAAATCAATTGTATACTTAAAAGGAAGGATATTTAGTTCCCTGGACCTGCACCACCGGCTAACTCTCCTGGCCTCCTCTCCTGCCCTCAGGCCTCTCTTGGGGTGAGTCTATCGTGCAGCCCTCCACGCCCCTTGACTCCCCCAGCTGAGTTCAACCCCCCCCCCCCCGCCGCCGCTGTTCTCTACTCCTAGTTTGGGCCCTGCACCATTCCTAGTCTTGGGTCCCCAGACACCTGGGAAACCAATACTGCTTCCTGATCTTTTTCACCCAGACCAACTTAGTTCCTTCCTTGGGCCCCAGGAGCACTGCTTCTGGACCTGGCCCTGCCCTCACTTCCCTCTACTTCCCTGGTCCTGCAACACCCGCCAGCCTCTTTCTGGGGCTGACAGCCTCTTTCTGGGGCTCCGAGGCTTACCTTTCCTCTCCCTGATCCTGCACATCCAGTACAACCCAGCTACTCAATCCACTCCCTGGGAAATCTTGGGGCTTCTTCCCACCCCATCTGCCTTTGCATCCTGGCGTGGCACGGCCACGGCCAAGATCTCAGGTCAGTCCAACACCCAAGCTCCTGAGGCCAAAATCATTCTTAGAAGATTCCAGACCTAAGGAGAAAGTCTGAAAACTTCTGACCCACATTGGAATTGGGCCACCGTGGAACTCCTGAAGACAAAATCAATCCGGCCTCGACAATATAAAATCAAAAGAGAGAACCAGAAGCTTAGACGAACCAGCTCTTCATACCCAAAAAGTAAACCACAAAGACACATAAAGCTCAAAAAAAGAAGCAGAACTAAACTTGAAGGCCCGAGTATCACACAAGAGTCAGAAAATACAAAAGAAATTCACATGTCAAAATAACAGAGGAAAAAACAATAACATGAAAAGCCAAAATAAGATATCCCTACCAAATACCAATAGTCCTCCAGAAG
>NW_008338108.1:1245181-1252486 GCF_000622305.1 Nannospalax galili
AACCCATTAGGATCACAGCTGACTTTTCAATGCAAACTATGAAAGCCAGAAGAGCCTGGACCAAAGTATTCCCAGTGTTAAATGACCACAGATGCCAACCCAGATTACTATATCCAGCCAAAATGTCTATTATAGTTGAAGGGGAAAGAAAAATCTTCCATGACATAAATAGACTGAAGGAATTCATGTCCACAAAACCAGCCCTTCAGAGAATTCTGGAAGCAATAAAAAGAGCTGAAGAAAGGAATGAGTATACCCAAGGGGTTGCAGAAAGAATTCCAACGAGGGTATAACAATGTTAAAGTACAGCTATAGCAAGAATGTAAACAAAATTAATGACAAGATTCAATACTCATCTTTCATTAATAACTTTAAACATTAACGGACTGAACTCCCTAGTCAAAAGACACAGACTATATGAATGGATTTAGAAACAAAACCCATCTTTTTGTTGTCTGCAAGAAACTCATCTCACTTTCAAGGACAGACACTATCTCAAAGTGAAAGGATGGAAAAAAATATACCAAGCAAATGGCACTAAGAAAAAAGCAGGCTTAGCAATCCTAATATCTGACAAAATAGAATTTAAACTGAAACTAACCAGAAAAGACTACAATTATTGTGATGTATGTTAAAGTATGATAGCTGTCCTGGTTTGTTTCTTCATTGCTGTGACAAAACACTCTGACCACGACCAACTCTGGGAGGAAAGGGTTTATTTATCTTACATCTTCCAGGTCACAGTTTATCAGGGAGCTCAAGGTAGGAACTCAGGGCAAGAACCTGGAGGCAGAAGCTGGAGCACAAGCCAAGGAGGAACACTGCTGCTTACTGGCTTGTTCCCCTGGCCCCTGCTCAGCCTGCTTTCTTATGCAACACAGGCCCACCTGCCCAGGGGTGGTACCACCCACAGTGGGCTGGGCCCTCCCACATCACTCATCAAGAAGAGGCCCCTCAAACATGGCCACAGGCCAGTCCAATAGAGGAAATTCCCCAATTGAGGCTCCCTCAACCCAGGTGTGTCAAGTTGACACTGAAGCTATCCAGCACAATTGACCCCTTGTCATCTTGACACACAAACATTACTATTAAACCATAGCTTTCCAATTTCTGTCCCCAAGATATATGTTAATATCACAACCTAAGACAGTACAACCTTAAAAACCCCACAGTCCTTAAAAAAAATCCAAACACTTTAAAGTCCATAGTCTCTTTTAAAAGTCTCAACTGTGGCTGGGCTTCTGTAAAATCCAAAACAAGTACTGTCTTATTTCAAAGGGAAGAATTGGGCACACCTAAGCAAAACCAAAGTCCAGCAAAGTAGCTTGAGGCTGGACATCTGGGATTCACTCACAATCTTCTGGGCTCCAAAGGGTACTGGAAGCTCCAGTGCTCTGACTCTGAAGTCCACAGCACATTCAGCTCATCTCCCAGACCCAGGCTAGCTCCATTTCATACTTACTGCTGTCCTTGGTGGTTGTCCCGTGGTCCCGGCATCTCGAAAAAGCTGGGTCTCCACTGAAACTGAGGCTACACCTTCACCAATGGCCTCTTCTTGCCTCTCTGGGTGCAAAGCCTCAGAATCTCTCCATGACCCCTTCAATCTTGGGGCCTTAACTGCAACTGAAGCTCTACTTTCACCTACGGCCTTTCCTGGCCTCTGCGTGCCAAGCCTCAGCTGCTCTCTGTGACCCCTTCACATTTTCAACACCAGAACCATGCAGGAGACTCTTACACATTACCAAGTCCTGATTCTAGCTTGAAATAGAAGTGCTGGTCCCCTCTGTGTGCTGACCCTGAGGAAATACCTCTGGGAAGACTTCACCACAGTGATGCTGGTCTCTTGTTACTTACAGCTGATTTTTCAGCCCCAGATAACCAGCATCAATTGTCCCAGTAAAGGAAAGGTTTTGCTTCAGGTTCTGGTCTCTTCTTAATCACAGCTCATTCTTCAGCTCCAGCTGACCAGAACCCACAGATTCTCAATCCAAAATCTCACATGAACAGCCCTGATAGTCTCTGCTTCCCTTTGAAGCTTCACAAACCAGGCCTCCATAATCTACAACTCTTTCAGCATAACTGTTCCAAGCTCCACTGCAACAAACTCTGAACATGGCTTTTCCAGCCCAAAGTTCCAAACACTTGCACAGTCCTCCCCAAAATACCAAGGTCAGGTCTGTCACAGCAATACCTCACTCCTGCTACCAATTTCTGTCCTGATTTGTTTCTTCATTGCTGTGACAAAACACTCTGACCACTACCAGTTGGGGAGGAAAGGGTTTATTCGGCTTACACCTCCCAGGTCGCAGTTCATCAGGGAGCCCCAGGTAGGAACTCAGGGCAGAAACCTGGATGCAGGAGCTGGAACACAGACCATGGAGGAACACTGCTTACCTTGGCCCCTTCTCAGCCTGCTTTCTTATGCAACATAGGCCCACTTGCCCAGGGGTGTCACCACCCACAGTGGGCTGGGCCTTCCCACATCACTCATCAAGAAGATGCCCTTCAGACATGGCCACAGGCCAGTCCAATAGAGGAAATTCCCCAACTGAGGCTTCCTCAACCCAGGTGTGTCAAGTTGACACTAAAGCTATCCAGCATAATAGCTATTACATATTTAATTTTAAGGCCTTAAGGGCAACACATTGGTGTCATTGAGATAATTAAACTACCTAAGCAATTGAGGATGGTTTTCTCAAGGGAATGTGGGTTAAATTCTGTACTGCCTGAAGTGGCATCTTTATTGACTTGCTTGTTTTTTGGAATGAAACATGATTTTTGTATAATTTTTTGAATTTTTATGAATTGTGTAAGCATGGGTCTTTTGCATATTGATACTGTTGCTGTACATTCATATGAGCAAGGTCCCGGAGCCTTTAAGACTCTTTCCATATAGTCATGTACCTCTTCCCCTGGCTCTTGCAATCTTTCTGTCCCCACTTCTGTGTAGTTCTGAACCCTGAGTGGATGAAGTTTAATATGGTCCTGTCCAGGGACCCACATACTGTAGACTCTTATTCTCTAGGCTTTGGCTGTTTATACCATTTTGTATTCATTCCCCTCTCTTGGATGAGGGAGCTTCATTGACGAGAGTCAAGAGATACATTAATATTCTCTCTACCCCTTTTTCCACTATATTCCATGAGCCTTAGTTGGAGAAGTTCCATTGTAGTTGTGTCACTTATGGTTGGGAATCTCATGGACACTTATTCTCTGTTCGTGAACAGTAATAGAGCTCTATAATAATCTCTGCCTGTGACAGCATTAAGGTTTTCTCTAGGCTCTATGACCTCTCCAGCCATGTGCATTTGGCTTTGTTTACAATACCACACATGAGTTCCCTCCCATTGGGTGGGCTTTAAGTCCACTTAGGTAGCTGTTGATTACCCCCAAGGTAAAAGTGTCACTACTGCACCAATATTGATTGCTGTGCTGGAAATTGTTGCAGTTTCTACTCATTAAAGCTGGATTTGGACATTGAGTTTTCTCCTTTAGCAACTTGCATAGTGTCCTCCAAACCTATGAGAGCTAGTTTTCAGGGAGGAGGCTTCCAGGTCAGTTCCAGGTCCATTGATCCAAGTCCCATGACCAAAGTATATCCTGTCTTCAGTAGTAGGGTCACACCTTCAAGTTCATGGACTGTGAAAATAGACTGTAATTTTGGGAGTCTTTTAGATTATCCTGGTCAACAACTGCAAGGGAGGTGTCTCCCATTTGGCACTGTTTCTTGTTAAAAAGCCTTCAGCTATACACATGGACTCATGAAGAGACATTGTATGTGTAATTTTTCAGTAGACTTTTGAACTAATACATTTCCTCTGGTTTTTCACAAAAGCTAAGCATTATTTATCTCTCCTCTCTCTCTCTCTCTCCCTCTCTTTCCCTCTCTCCCTCTCTTTCTCAAAGTCTAACCCTCCTTTCTCCCTCCCCAGTTAAAGTATCCCCCTTTTCCCCACTTCACCCTTGATAATATCTGTCTCTTATAGTCCCCATTCTCTTAAGATCCTTTTGGGTTTTTGCTCCCCATGGTTCCTTGTATTACTCTCCCTCTTCCCCTTCCAATTAAATACTCCCATTTTTCATGTTTTCTCCTTGGTAATACCTGTCTTTTACTGTTCCTCTCCCTCAGGCTCCTTCTTTCCCTCTACTTCACTGGTTCCTTTGTATTTTAATGGTTCAGGCAGTTATAAAAGTATAAAAATACTCACATGTAAAGATTTTGTGCTAATATCCACTAATGAGGGGAAACCAATGTTGTTTTCCTAAGTCTGTATTACTTCACTTAATATAACATATTCTAGTTCCATTCGTTTACCTGAAAATTTCATAATTTGTGTCTTTATCAGCAAATAGAAGTTGTATTAGTCACATTTCTGTTGCTCTGATAGAAACACAGACCCAAGCAATTTATAGAAGGAAGAATTTATTTGAGCTTATGGTTCCAGGGGAATTACAGTCCGTCATGGCAGGGAGGCATTGTGGGTGGAAGTGGCTGGAGATGGCTGGAGCAGGAGCAGCAGAAACTAAGCTCTCCATTAATCACAGGCATAGGAAGCAAGAGAGCGACTGAAGATCCAGCAAGGCTTAAGAACTCTCTAAGCCTCAGTGACATGCTTCTTCCAGGATAGCCACACCTTCTAAAACCTCCCAAAATGGCACCATCAAATGGGGACAAAATGTCCAAACACTTGGAGCCTATGGGGGACATTTTCATTCAAACCACCACAGAAGTCTATTGTTTAACTGCACAACATTTCCATTATCCAATCATCAGTTGAGGGACACTTAAGTTGCTTCCATTTCTAATTAGCTATTGTGAAAAGAACAGAAACAAATATGGATGTACAAGAATTTCTGCAGTAGTATGAGTCTTTTGGATATATACCAAGGAGTAATGTAACAGGATCATATGGTAGGCTCATTTTTAGGTTTTTCAAAAGAATAATCCACACTACTTTCCAAAGTGGTTGCATGAGTATGCAATCCCACCAACAGTGAATGAGCATTCTCCTTTCCCTACATCTTCTCCAGCATTTGGTATCATTTGTTCTCTTGATCTTAGCCAGTCTGACTGGAGTAAGATGAAATCTTAAAGTGGTTTAATTTGCATTTCCCTAATTGATAAGAATATTAACTACATTGTAATTTGTTTCTTAGTCATCTTTATTTCTTCTTTTGAGAACTCTCTGTTCAAATTCATAGCTGATCTTTTAGTTGGGTCATTTGTTTTCTTTATGAATTTTTTGTTCTTTATATATCTGGATATTAATCTTCATCAGATGTGTAGCTGATGAAGATTTTCTCCCACTCCATGCATTTTCTTTTCATTTACTTCGTTGTTTCTTTTGCTGTACAGAAGCTTTTAAGTTTAATGAGGTCCCACTTGTTGATTTTTGACGTTAATTCCTGAGCAACGATTTGCCATTTAGAAAGTTCTTTCCTGAACCAATATATTGTAGGATAATTCCTACGTTTTCTTTTAACGGTTGCAGCGTCTCAGGTATCACATTGAGGGCTTTGTTCCATTGTGAATTGACTTTTCTACAGTGTGAAACATAAGGGTCTAGTTTCATTCTTCTACACTTGGAGGTTGAGCTTTGACAGTACCATTTGTTGAAGATGCTATCTTTCCTCCAGTGTGTGTTCCTGGCACCTTTGTCAAATATCAAACAACTGAAATTACATGTATTCATCTTTGGTTTTGAATTATGTTCCATTGATCCATATCTCTGTTTTTGTGCAAGTATCATGCTGTTTTTATGACTATAGTTCTGTAATATAGTTCAGATCTGGTATTGTAATTCCCCTGAGCATTGCTTTGTGCTCAGGATTGCTTTGGCTGTCTGAGGTACTTTTGATTCCATATGACTTTCAGGATTCTTTTTTCTAATTCTGTTAAGAATGTCATGGGGATTTTTATTGGGATTGCATTAAATCTTTATATTTCATTTTGTAGGATGGTCATTTTCACAATATCAGTTCTTCCAATCCATGAGCATGGAAACTCCTTCCATCTCCAGGTTTCTTCCTAAATCTCTTTCTTCAAAAATTTAAAAATTTCATTGTAGAGATTCTTAATGTCTTTGGTCAAGTTTATTCTTAAATATTTTTGAAGCTATTATAAAAGGGAGGGTTTTCATGTATTCTTTCTCTGTTATTAATATATAGAAAGACTACTGATTTTTATAGAATGATTGTGTAACCTACCACTTTGCTGAAAGTGTTAATTTCAAGGAGTTCTCTGAATGAATTTTGGCATCTCTTCTGTATACTACCACATCATTTGCAAATAAGGATAATTTTTCCTCTTATTTTCCAATTAGTGCTCCTTTAATTTCCTTCTTTTGTCTTAATGCTCTTGCATGAATTTCCAACACTATATTAAAAAGGAGTGGAGGTAGTGGAGAGCCTTATCTGGTTTAATGGGAATGCTTCCAGTTTTTCTCCATTTACAATGATGCTTACAATGTTTTTTGGTGTATAGCATTAATTATGTTGAGGGTCCCTCTAGTCCAAGTCTCTCTAGAACTTTTAATGCATGTTGGATTGTTAAAGGCCTTGTTTTTTCATTTTTGCTTTATTTTTTAAAATTAATTTATTGTTAATCTGAAGGGTTCTGGACAGACAACTTTACAGTTAAGAGCATGTACAGCTTTTGAAGGGGACCAGAGTTTGCTTCCCAGCAACATGCTACTGCCTGTAACTCCAGCTCTAGGGGATGTGACACCTTCTTCTGGTCTCCAAAGGCACTGTGCTCATGTGCACCTGTCCACACAAAGCCCACACACATAGACATCATTAAAAATAAATTTTTTGAATTTTTTTTACTTATTTGGGAGAAGGTATTGCTTTCCCTAAATTTAAAATCAGAAGGCAATTTCAATTTCCTTAATTTTGCTTCATATGGAAGATAGTTCATGAAATAAGTAATATTAACAATTTTATTAATTTACATTTATATACTTAAATAGATCAGTTATAATATATTAACAAGTGTATACTTTCAAAGGCCACATACTAGTTGTTTTAATAGTGATCTATTTGGAGGCAAAGTATAGCTTCAATTCCAGATTTAACCATTCTCTGTGCATAACAATGAAGATGGGCAGAGGGTCTGAATATGATCAACATACATTGCATGAAGTTCACAAAGAATCAATAAAATATTTTTTAATCAGGACAACTGGCATGTCTATAGATAAATGTTTAAATTCTTTAATCAGGAAATCTGATGCATATGTACACAAATGTTTTTAAGTTTTACTTTTTTAAAATAATTTACTGATAATTTCATACAGGCATATA
>NW_008338108.1:1252664-1260124 GCF_000622305.1 Nannospalax galili
GGGGCTTTTTGCTACTCTAACATTCCCCCCTCTGAAGAGGTAACCATAAAATTTTTTAAAGATTAGATAAGCGCTCCCAAATACTTTCAACATTTTTGACCTTCACAACAGGGTATTTTGCTAAGAGGCCCAAGGACATTTTGACTTTTAGCCAAGAAACTGGCTACTTTTCTTTGGGGGTCTTTTTACACTAACTGCCAAGCTAATTCCTACCTCCTATTCTTATCACACCATGCTCTGAAGAGGTTACCCAGCTTTCAGATAGGGAATCGGGACACAAGCCACTCTGGCTTCTTCCATGCTGAACAGGGACACAGGGTGAGGCAATTGGGGTACTCCTTTAGTGGGTTTATCCAAAAGATTCCCTTATCTATAGGGGGAAAAGAAAGTCCTTGACTGCTGAATAGGAGATGTGAAGAAGTAAAGACAAGAATAATTAGCATTACAAGTTCTAGACAGGGAACTTGAAAAAAAATCAGAACAGGGTAAATTTCAAACGTTCATATTACAGTCCATTGGAATTTCTTGATGAGAGCTTCCAAAAGCATCCTTCTAATGGGTTCCTCTTCATTTTTTTTTTGTTGTCTGCCAAGGCTAGACTCAAGAGTGATGGATTCAGGATTTGCTTTTAGGTGTTTATGATAGGTGTTGGAGTCGTTAGAATCAGTATCAGTTCCCTCTCAAAGGCTTCTAGATACTGGGAGAAAACAAATTCAGTCATCATTTTAGAACAATAGTGGGTTGTCTCCCTTAGCTACAGGTGGGCACTACAGTATTGCAGACCAAGATTTGAAGTCTTACATCTGAGCAGTACTTTATGATTCAGAACAAAATAATCAATGAGAAATAACTGTCTAAATAACTTTTTATACGGATTTAAGCCTAATGTCTGAGAAGTGTAATCCCTTGATCTCTTAAAGAAATACACTGATCACTTTACTCTGGTTATACTTTCCTTTTGGGTGTTTAAGACCATACAATTGGCCTAAATAAATCAATTTATGTTTACACTTAAGGTTGTTTGAGGATCTGTTCCTCAGGGGTCACATGGGCTTGAAAGGAGCCCCTGGCTCCTTTCTTTTACCAGTTTCATCTATGTGAAGGTAAGTCAAAGGTCCTGCTCAACCATGTCTGGCTTCACTTGGAAGCATGGAGGAAATTTTTCCTCTGAGTTGACCCTCCTCTTTGTAGAGTGGACACTGGTTTAATTCTATCTGGTGGGGTCTCTGTGGCCTCCCTGAACAAGAGGACGGGTGACTCACCACAGTTACAGGACATTTTGAGAGATGTTCCATAGTCTCCTGGAACTTAGTCGACCTTGGAGGGCAAGGGGGAAAAACTGTCCTTCAAATCCCTCTGACCAGATTAGTATAGGCCTCAAAATATGGCTGTTAAACATCCAATAAGGTTAGTTTCACCAGTCTGGTACTTTTAATTACCACATGCTATGTAGATAAAGCTTGGGGGAAAAAAAGCAAATGTTCTCAGATAAACCTTGAGTAGGCCTTTTTGCCATATATTGAGTTGACCATATGATATGTGCCTTTTGATTCATTTATATACTTTTTTACATTTATTGACTTATGTATATTGAACTATCCTTGCATCTCTGGAATAAAGCCCACTTAATCATGGTGGATGATGTCTTTGATGTGCAACTGTGTGGTTTGCAAATTTTTTTTGAGAATTTTTGTACCCATGTTCATGAAGATTATGGATCATTAGTCTTGGTTGGCTGGTTGGTTGGTTGTGTTGTTACCTGGTTTTGGTATTAGAATGATGCTGGCTTCATGATGGATTTGGGGAATTTTCCCTCTGTTTCTATCTTTTTGAATAACTTAAGTAGAATTGGTTGTAGATCTTTAAATGTCTAGTAGAATTCTGTTGGGAATTCACCTGGGCCTGGTCTTACTTAGTTGGGAGATTTTATATTTATTACTGCTTCAATTTCATTATTTTTTATGGGTCTGCTTAAACTTTTGATCTTTTCTTAGATTAGCTTTGGTGGTTTTTCTGAATTTAGAAATTCATTTCTTTTGGGTTTTCAAATTTAATAGGGTATAGGTTTTTTAAGTGTTCCTTTATTATGCTCTGGATCATTTGGTATATGTTGTGATGTTTCCTCTTTCATCTCTGAATGTGTTGAATTAGATTTGCTCTTTCTGTCTTTTGATTAACTGGCCTAAGGGTTTCCCTATCTCGTTTATCTTTCCAAAGAACCAGCTCTTAGATTCATTGTTTTTTGTTGTTTTCTTTGTTTTCATTTCATGAATTTCTACTCTAATTTTGTGCTATTTCTACTCATTTAGTGGATTTGAGTTTCATTTGTTCTTGTATTTTCAGCATCTAGAGTTATACTGTCTTTTATTTATGCTTTTCTGATTTTTAATGTGGGCTTTCAGAGGTATAAACTTCCCCCTTACAACTGCTTTTAAAGTGTTCCAGAGGTACTATTGTGCAGTATTATTATTTTCAATTTTCATGTTGTTCCACAAATATTTTTATTTCTTTCTTAATTTCTTATTTGACCCATTCATCATTCAGGAGTGTGTTGTTTAATATACATGAGTACATGTCGTTACTTGAACTTCTTTTGGTGTTGATTTTAAGCTTTATTGCATTGTGGTCTGATAGAATGCATGGAAATTTTTCATTTTTTTTGTATTTGTTGAGGCCTGTTTTGTGTTCCAGTATGAGATCAAATTTTAGAGAAACTTCAATGGGCTGCTAAATAGAAAGTGTATTCTTTGGTGCTTGGGTAGAATTTTCAGTAGATGTGTGTTAGGTAGCTCTGTTTATTCTTTATCCAGTTGATTTCTTTATTGGAGATAATTGAATATGAAAGTCACCTGTTTTTTTAAAAAAAATATTATTTTTATTTTATGTGTATGTATGTATTGCCTGCATGTAGGTAAGTGCACCCATGTCATGCAGTACCTTTGGAGGACAGAAGAGGATGTTGGATCCCCTGGAACTAGAGTTACAGACAGTTGTTAGCTGCCATAGGGGTGCTGGTATTCGAACCCAGGTCTTCTGCAGGAACAGTCAGTGTTCTTAACCAGTGAGCCATCTCTCCAGCCCGAAAGTCACCTACTGTTGGAGTTACTCTGTTTCTTAAAGTTCTGTAGAACTATTTGTATGAAATTGGGTACACCAGCATTTGGTACACATATGCTCATTGTTGTAATATCTTCTTGGTCAATTGTTTCTTTGATCAGAATGAAGTAGCCCTCTTTATCTTTTCTGATTAATTTTGATTTGAAGTTTATATTGTCAAATATTAGAATTACAACTGCTTGTTTCTTTGTTCCATTTGTTTGGAAAAATTTTTCCATCCTTTCACCTTAAGGTAGTGCCTATTCTTGAAGGTCAGATGAGGTTCTTGTAGATAACCAAAAGATGGATTTTGTATCTTAATCCATTCAACTAGCCTGTGTCTTTTGACTAGTGAGTTCAGGTCATTGATATTTAAAGTTGTTATTGAAAGATGTATATTGTGTTTCTATAATTATACCTTCATTTAGTTTCTTTCTTTTGACTCTTGAATATAGTTTTTTCTTTCTTCAGTTCTTTGTATTGCTTCAATTATTCTCCGAAGGGCTGGTTTGGTGGACATGAATGCTTTGAACCTATTTATGTTATGGAAGATTTTTCTTTCCCTTTTGAGTATAACAGACAGTTTTGCTGGGTAAAGTATTCTGAGTTTACATCATCTTTGGCCATTTGGAATTGGGAATACTTTTTCCAGGCTCTTCTGGTTTTCACAGTTTCCATTGAAAAGACAGCTGTAATCCTGATGGATTTTCCTTTATATGTGACTTGTTGTCTTTCTTTTGTAGCTTTCAATATTCTCTCTTTGTTCTGAACATTTAGTGGTTTTACTAGCATATACCATGGGAAGTTTCTTTTATGGTCCTGTCTATTTGGTATTCTATGTACTTCCTGTATGAGTATGTCTTTCCTTAATTTGGGGAAACTTTCTTCTATAATCCTGTTGAAGATATGGTCAATACCATTAACCTGGGATTCTTCTTCTTTTGATGGGTAAATGTCTTTTCATGGTGTCCCACATTTCCTTCATATTCCATTCCTCTTCCTTTTTAAAATTTTTTTCATAATTTTTGCTTGAACAGTTCAATTCTTGAAGTGGCATCTTAATGAGATTTTTGTCTAGGGAGGAAATTCAGTTTATTGAGTGTATGGTTTCTCTTTCTAAAGACAATGGTATACACACAGACACACACACACACACACATATATATATGTATATATGCATCATGTTTAACAACAGCCCCTGATCCCTGAACAGAATTACTATATAGCTTATACTGCCTATTTTTTTTAGATCTGACTGCAGCTCCTATCTATGTGATTAGATGGTTTTTTTTTGTCTTTTACTTGATCCTATTTTGAATTCCTTTCATATATTTCTTTCACTGGTAGGACTTCAATTATTAACTTTCTTTTATGTCATATATTTTTGTATTCTTATGTCACAACTACTTTGTTTCTATCTCTAAAGTTGTAGTTTTTTTGGAATTCAATATTAAAATCATGTTAGTAACATGATTCAAGATTTAGGAGGAATTGTCAGCTGTATGGTATTTTTTTAGCTGAAAGTATGTTGTGCATAGTAACCCATATCACATAAACAAAGGGGACACAAACAGTAGTATAGCATTAGTGTAAGTCATGCAAAAACATTAGTTTTGGCAAAATATCATGCAAATGGTATTCCCAAAGCTGTGCGATAAAGCAGCCCTATAACTAAGCAGAAGGAAAAAAAGACCCAACATATTCTGTGGCTCCTAATAAACCCCTAGAGGCTACCGAAGACTATCTGACAAAGGACCCACAGGACAAGTATCAGCAGAAGAAAAGATCCATGTTACAGAAGAATGTACCATGCAACATGGAAATAGGAAGATAAAATGGTTCCTATCTGGAGGTCTGGACCAAAAAGCTGACATCTTCTTGATGATATAGGTGATGGGGAAGGTCTGGGGTGGGAAGTTTGTATAACAAGAGACACCTGTGACAAGTAGAGACACATCTCCAGTAAATGACCAGCATGAGACTAAGCCAGAACAGCACCAAGATACTGGAAATAAAGCTAAATAAAATAAGTAAAAAGCATGATGAAGAAGAAGGAAGAAAGTAGGGAGGGAGGGAAGGTAGAAATGAGAGAGATAAGAGAAAATAGTGCAGCTAATTAGCCCTATAATTCTTAATTTTTGATTAAAACAAAACAATACAAAAACTCTTATTCTGGTGATCAAAAGAGGCCTGACCCACTGACATGTTCTAATCACATACCTTGAAAAGAATTACTTGTTATGCTAAACTTCAGCACTTATTCACAAATTCTAGAGCCTACAGAGAGTCCCTTTTGAATTAAAGATAGGCCTTTTATGAATGAGTTATAGAAAAATGCTAAGGAAACACACTAATTTAATTAGTAGCCCTATTATTTATTTTAAAATAATAATCAACCAGAAATAATGAAACATACATGGTGTAAAAAAACAGAGGGAAATATATAATATCTATACCTAAGTGCATGTGTGCAGCTGAAGGCTATATAATAAGAAACATAGCGCCAGACAGGAGAAAGCTCCCTTAGAGTTGCTGCTCAGGGTAGTCCAAGAGACTCTCAAAATAACACAGGCGTTTGCCACAGCCCTTGATCCCCCCCTCCCCCCCCGCCCAGGCCCAGAGCCTGAAGATGAGACACTGATGCTGAAGAGCAATATGCTGAATGGCATATTTTGGACACTGGACTTAGAGCAATGGAGCTGGAACTGACCTGGAAGCCTCCTCCCTGAAGACTAGCTCTCATAGTTTTGGAGAACACTATTCAAACTGCTAAAGGAGAAAATCAATCAATGGTCTAACCCCAGGTTTAAAGCCTAATATCCACAATGACTGGCACAAAAAATTATAGCAGTGTAATAGCAGCACTTTTATCTTGGGGGTAATCGACAGCTATCTAATTGTGCATAAAGATCACTCAATGGGAGGGAATTCCTGTGTGGTACTGTAAACATAGTCAAATATACATGGCTGGAGAGGTCATAGAGCCTAGACAAAAGCCCTATGTCTGTCACATGCTTAGGTAAAAATAATTTCTTACCAAATGCTAAATATGTATCCTTATATTTAAAGATAATTATACCAGTCACCACTCATCAAAAAAGCTCCTTTTTGTAACAGATGGAGACTATTAGAGCTCCACAACAGATCTGTGAGATGCCCAGCCCTACATGACATATCTACAATGGAACCTCTACACCTAAGGTTCACAAACATAGTGGACAAGAAGTACTAATGCATCTCTCAACTATCACCAGTGAAGTTTTCTCGTTCAACAAAGGGCTTTGAACAAAGAAGATTGCAACTAGTCAAAATATAGAGAATAAGGGACTGAAGAATCTGTGTCCTCTGATAGGACTCATTAAACCTCACTCACCCAGGGCTCAGGGACCATTGTGGAAGAGGGAGCATAAAGACTATAAGAGCCAGGGGCGATGCATTAGCATAAGAAAACAGAGTCCTTCAGGCTTCTGGGAACTTGCTCATATGAATCTGCAGCAAGACCCGTGCAAACTCAAACCAGACAAAAATTCAGCATAGAACTGGAGAAATGGATAAGAAACCTCAACCTTAGCTGAGGAGCTTTGATGGCTGATCATTACTGAGATCACTTCTTTAAGGGAGTAATGGTAGATAGGCTGACCTAGGTCCAGTAGATAAACCCACACATGTAGATGTCCCTACATCTGAGTACAGAAACATGATAGAATAGGCCTTAACATATATGACAGAATGCATGAAATCCTGTGGGTGGGCTAAGGGGGAACAGATAAGGGAGGGGTCTAAATATAATTAAGATCTAGTGTACAAAATGTGCAAAAATTCAATCAAAATATACACTGAATAAAAATAATGTTGACTTTTAAGAACTGATTTACAGGGTATATAACAGTATAGAGAGACCTTGATGTGTAGTTGTTTGGTTAAGCTGATTTTCAGCAGCACCCTTGTAGCTATCACGGGTAGACTTCTTTTCTTTCTGGCCTTCCCTTTTGTCATTTATAATAGGTTGGTTATTTTGTTTGTTTGTTGTTTTGCTTTGTTATCCCACTTCTGAGAATGGAATTCAGGACCTTGTGTGTGTTAGGCAAGTGTATTTTCGGTGAGCCATGACCTCAGCCCAGTAGTTGTAACTTTTATTGAGGTTGTCTTAGTTCCTCAGCTGAGTACTTTCCTTGAACTAGTTTTAAAGATAAAAAAATTAGTATATCTGTCAGGATTTTACATTTTAAAATCACATCCTGTAACAGTAAGGTGCTATAATAGTAACCAAATGTAAGCAGGTATTTAACAGCATTTGGATGCCTGTTCCTCAGAGGAAACTATCACAACACATAAAGAAACTGATTAGCCCTTAGGGCTTCTAA